>NC_044307.1:97115919-97417833 GCF_007474595.2 Lynx canadensis
CATTAAACTGAGGTGGCTTTAATGCCTTGGCAGCCTACCACAAGCAAACCAAAACCTAAGCCTATTAAATGCCTCAAGGTTATGAAATTGAAATCTAAAGGCAACCAATCACAAACAGCCAACTAATCTTTCCCAAATGAGGCAACTGCTTAAGCTATAATAGCCAATCAAATAATTTCCTTGCTTCTGCACCTGTTCTGTAAGTCCTGCCCCTAGCTCCTATCAGTGGAGCTCTCATCACTTCCGGTTTAGTGTTGCTCATTTGGAATGGATGTTTGCTCAACTAAATGCTTCATAATTTTAATGTGCCTTCGTTTATTTTGTAACACCCCTGAGTGTGAGCTGCAGTCCAAAGAGTAGTCTGCAGATGGACAGTTTCTTCACTAAAGCCCGGGCTTTCCACATTCAGGCCAATGGGCTCACTCAGCTCCTCCCCACTCTCTCTGTCCTACATAGCACTCAGTTCAAACATAAATTATATATGCAAACATGCATGTGCTTCAGTCGTTCACATGATATGTTCATGCATCTGTTCTCGTGCCTTCCCCTTTGTCACCTAAGGGCAGCCCCAAACCTGTCCCGGCGTTTTGCTAAAATTTCCAGTCCCATCTGCCTCCTCGAAGTTTCTCTCTGAATAATACCCTTTCATTTTCAACTCAACCTATCAAATAGCAAATGTTAAATGTTAGGTGCTGGGTCATGGGCTAGTCAGCCCCACCAGGGACTGGAGGCACTCTGCAGAACAGAAGCCCAGGACATCAAAGGCAAGCAATACATGGACCCTGTGAATTTCAAACATGTGGTTTAATCTTCTCAATGTACATAATCATATATATAGGCATGAATTAATCGGCTATTTTCCCCTTTCAGATCCAAAAAAAAAATACCTTGACTCTGGGATGGGAGGTACTTTTCTGTCAGTGTGCCTCAGGCAGTCCAAGGTACCCCCTCAAACCGCCCCCCCCCCATCTCACAGCAAGACTATAGAGACATCCCCACTCCTGCTGAAATGGAACCAAGAAGCTTCCAAGTCATGGTTCCCCCGGTGACCATAACTGGTAGTACAAAAATCATGCCCTAAATCTGTATTAGTGACTCATGCTCAGATGAAATATAAGATTCATAAAATATATATTGGAACCAGGGTGGAGAAATGATAGTGCCTAATTTGATTTTATGTGTCAGGTAGGTAGTGGGAAGGGCAGTGTACTTACAAAAACGTCCTCGTTCATTAAATTCTTGTAGTAGAAAGAGTAACATCATTTTAAAATATGTGTAATACAGAGTATCATGATGTTGTGACACCATCATTCTCCCCTACACACTCATCCATTACAAACAATTCTAAGAGGCCAAGGTCTCATTTATCACCTAAATCTGAGGTAATAGGTTTGTAATAAATAAAATTCCAGACCCAGAGGGTTATAGGCTGTGTCTCCTCCAAAATTCCTATTGTAGAAGAGGGAAAATATCTTTTTCCTCTATTGTTGTAAATTCTTGGCTAGGGCCCTTGGAACAAAATACAGATTAACAAGAGAAAAACAAAAAAAAGTTTTTTTAAACATGTATACTTCATGTACACATGGGAGACACCCAGAGAAAAATCAGTAACACTCAAGGAGGTGGCTTAGAATTCAGGTTTAAATGGTATCTTCGACTAAGGATTTAAAAAAAAAAAAAAAGGGTGTCAGGGAGACCAATTATGGGTAGGCACCTTCTCCACTGGCAAGAGTCTTGTGATTTAGAGACAACCTTCTCTTCCTCGTACAGAGAGGGAGACACCCTTACAACTGGGATTTCCTGTATAAATGTCCATTTCCCTTACAAAAGCCTAATTTCTACTCCATTTTCAGAGCTTCTCCTGTATCTGCTGTTTCTTAAAATAATCACCTCAAAATAATCTTTATGCCCAAGAGGCCTATGTTGGAGTGGAATATTCTGTCATTCTTCCATAGACTGAAACGTAATCTCTAATTTGATGGTATTTGGAGATAGGGCCTTTGGGAGGTGATCAGATGGGGGATTAGTTTCCTCATGAAAGAGACTCCACAGAGCTCCCTCACCCCTTCTACCACGTGAGGACGCAGCAGGAGGGCTATCTATATATTAGGAAGCGTCCTCATTAGACACTACATGTCTAGTGTCTGCAGTTGCTTTGACTCTGAACTTCCCAGCCTCCAAAACTACGAAAAACAAATTTGTTTATAAACCGCAGTCTATGATATTGTCGTAACAACCCAAATGGACCAAGACACAGAGTGTAGACATATCCAGGCCTGCCCTTAGACCCAGGTCAGCGGGGTTCCTGGCCTGGGCGTTACTTAGCACCTGCGTACCTACTCTGATCAGGCCCCAGGGAAATGCTTCTCCAACCTCTCTTGTCCTTTGCTCTTGAGACAAAGGCACCTGCGTACAAATGCCAGGATGGCTAGTGGGTTGTGCCACTGCCAAAGTCAAAGACAGACGTTGCTTTGGGTTGTGGGAAGGCCATGAATGGCGCAAACAGGTGGGAGAGAAACAAAACGAATTAACTTGTCAATCTTTCCTGAGATACTGTGAGTGCACTAGGTTCTTGCATGGCAGATCGTAATCTCCCAGGAGGCTGAAGGTCCATTTTCTTGTTTCATCTTCATGTTCTACTTTGTGGTTCTGGAGGTTCTCATGACTTAGGGTGGTATTCAACACAATTGCCCATAACTGCTAAGGAACATCTTGCGATATTAAATATAAATTTGCATACTCGTGAATTTGCTCTAACAGGCATGGAGCATTTCCTTACACTGGACACCAAACACAAGAGTTTAAAGTGCTTTGTTTTTACTAAACTATTCAATAGCATTTAAATTTTCAAAAAAATAAATTTAAAATATCATCTTTATTTAAAGATTTTTCATTAAAATGTTGGTATTTGTTAATAATTTGCTGTTTACTTTTTAGTAGATAAAAGTCACTTAATTTTTCTATTGTTTATATCTATTTTAATAAACACTTGAATGTAAGCATATTCAAATGGTATTTGAACACAATTATTGGGGCGCCTGGGTGGCGCAGTCGGTTAAGCGTCCGACTTCAGCCAGGTCACGATCTTGCGGTCCGTGAGTTCGAGCCCCGCGTCGGGCTCTGGGCTGATGGCTCAGAGCCTGGAGCCTGTTTCCCATTCTGTGTCTCCCTCTCTCTCTGCCCCTCCCCCGTTCATGCTCTGTCTCCTCTGTCCCAAAAATAAATAAATGTTGAAAAAAAAAATTTTTGAACACAATTATATTTCCTTTTTTTAAACATTTATTTACTAATTTTGAGTGAGAGGCAGGGGCACCTGGGTGGCTCAGTTGGTTAGGTGTCCGACTTCAGCTCATGTCATGATCTCACAGTTCGTGAGTTTGAGCCCCGTGTCAGGCTCTGTGCTGACAGATTAGAGCTTGGAGCCTGCTTGGGATTCTGTGTCTACCTCTCTCTCTGCCCCTCCCCTGCTCACACTGTCTCTCTCTCCCTGTCTTAAAAATAAATAAACATTAAAAAAATTATTTTTAATTATTTTGAAAGAGAGAGAGCATGAGCAGGGGAGGGGCAGAGGGAGAGGGACAGAGAGAATCCCCAGCAGGCTCCACTCTGTCAGCGCAGAGCCCCATGTGGGGCTTGAACTCACGAACTGTGCTGTTCGTGACCTGAGCTGAAATCAAGAGTGGGATGTTTAAACAACTGAGCCACCCAGGCACCCCTCATTTTCTTAATCCCTTAGATCATTGCCAAAAATCTTGATAACATAGTGATTTTGCTGAAGTAAAAGAAAAAGATCTACAGAAACATTTATGAATTATGTATGTCTCTTTTGGTCTTACCACAAAAATCAGTAGCTCATCAAAAGGACATTCAGATATGTGCAATCATCATTAGATTTAATTGTATTTCACCAACTTTCTGTCACATAAAAGCTATTGCTTGAAACATGTTTTATTTTTTTTTTTGTCATTATGAGGGTTTATTTATCAATGTGGAAAGATAAAGCAAATTTTACTTACCAGTTGTTAGCTTGATTTATAGTTTTTAAATACTTAGACGCTTGGAATGTGCCTCCATTTGTATGCTTGCCCTGCATGCCAGTGACCTAGGATGAATTAGGTGCCTGTTATTAATACATCAAAATTAAGAGCAGTATCTGCCTGGCACATTTACTCGCAATGAAACCCCTGCAGTCATTCAAATATAAGAGACGCCCTTTTAAAAATGAAGCTCTTCCTGAAAGTTCTCCATTTATAACACTGTCTTATGATAGGATGTCAGGGGCAGTAATAGATAGACCAAAGACATTTTTTGTAAAGTTATATGCAGAAAGGTCATATATCACAATGGAAAGAGAAAAATTTAGCAGGAGAAAGAAAGCAGATAAATTGAAGCAGACATTTTAACTGTTGTTGAAAGGACCATATCAATGAGCCCATAATAGATAGGAGGATGAGATTTTGTTAGACTTAACATCCAGGGAAATGAGAAATCATTCACTTCCAGGGACTTAGAAGCACTGTGGAAGGGCAGGTAAGAAGCAGCTGCTTGTTAAGAGAAAACAGGTGCAAACGTGCATGGGAAGGGGCAGGAGTGAAGACGTGTTGAGTACTCACCATGTGCTAAGCCCAGTGTGAAGCACATAATGTACCTTGATACCTTCAACTACATGAGCTGTCAGCCCTTTTCAAAAAATGTTTATTTATTTAGAGAGAGAGGGAGAAAGACAGAATGAGTAGGGAGTTGGCAGAGAGAGAAAGAGAGAATCCCAAGCAGGCTCCACACTCAGTGCAGAGCCTGACACAGGGCTCGATCTCATGACCACAAAATCATGACCTGAGCCGAAATCAAGAGTCAGTGGCTTAACTGACTGAGCCACCCAGGCACCTAGGCTTTTTTTTTTTTTTAAGTAAACTCTACATCCAATGTGGGGCTCAAGCTCACAACCCTGAGATCAAGAATCTTCATGCTCTACTGGCTGAGCCAGCCAGGTGCCCCCACCCACCAGCCTCTTTATTAGGATTTACTACATTAAAGCTGGACGAAGGGGGCTACTTAAAATAAGTGCTCATGCCTAGAGGACAAAGTTCCATCTTGTTAGAAAGGCAGGTACCACCTGTGCCCACCTGGCCCTAATTACCCCCCCCCCCCACCACCCACCCCACCCCAGCATATTGCATTTCTCACTGTCCCCAGCACAGCAGCCATTTCATGCCTCTGTGCCTTTGCATATGCTTTCCTGTAGCTGGGCGCCTCAGTCCACTGGCAAACTCCTACCCATGCTTCAAGCCTCAGCTCAAATATCACCCACTCTGAGAAGTCTTATCTAATTCTGCCAGGCCCAACGAGTTTATTTCCTCTTTTTGCTTCTTTAAAGCGCTTCATATCATTATACATATTAAAACATACCATGTTGTATTACAATGATCTGTTCTTTCGTCTGTCTCTTCTGGACAGCAGCTTCTTACGGGCAAGGCAATATGCTAGTACCTATGCTATGTCCAAAATATGGTAGTGATGTAATAAAGGCACACCAACTGAAAGAATAACTGAGTGGACAAATATACACAGGTATATATATACCAAACAATGACATGTAAACGACAGACAGGTAAGCAACTAACTGAAATACCTCAGTGTATCTTACTTTTGTGTTAGTTCAGTCTGCTGGAGGTCGGAGCGTTACCCTCTTTTTCTTGGCAATATCTTTTGAGACAAAGGAAACAAGCGAATGATTCAAACGACTTATGTAGGACATATATCAATTTACAACAACAATCACTTTAGACCAGTGCGTCCAATGGAACATTCTGCAGTCAGGGAAATATTCTGTATGGCACTTTCTGATAGGGTAGCTACTAGCCACATGCAGCTACTGAGCCCTTAAAAAGTGGCTAAGTGCAAATAAAAAACTGAATTTTGTTTTATTTATCTTGTGAGAGAGCACAAGCAAGGGAAGGGCAGAGAGAGCGGGGGACAGAGGATCCAAAGAGGGCTCTGCTCGGACTGTGTGACAGCAGTGAGCCCGACATGGGGCTCAAACTCACAAACCTCGAGATCATGACCTGAGCTGAAGTCAACCAGGTGAGCCCCCCCATCTCCAAACTGAATTTTTAAATTTTAATTAATTTAAGATAACTACATGTGGCTGGTAGCTACTATGTTGGACATCATTAACCCACAAGATAGTAGGAAAGTTCTACCTTATTATAATTTTCCTGTATAAAAAACAAAAACTCAGCCACTGGCAAACTGGGTAATCAAGAACCTTCCTTAACCATTCTGTATCTCATTTCATTCATCTATCAACTCATCGGGAGAACTAGAGAAGACTGACAGCTCAAAGCTCCAGGAATGCACACTTCTGGGCATAGCCCTTTTTTTGCCACAGCAAGCCCTCTGGAGGGGCAGCTGAAGGGAACACCCCTTTACCCTTCCCAAAGTGGGAGGCCAGACGGATGCTTGGGTGCCCGTGCCCGTGGGTTCTGCGGGTTTCCTCCACAGAATTATAGATGATAGGTTCACGTCAAACTATGTGTCAAAGGATCACACCTAAGGTCTCTGGGGGAAATCCTAGGTGCTAAATCTTATAGAAGAATGGAAAAAGGTCTCACTGGTTCAAAGCAATGCATCTTCAAGCCCTTTCAGTTCTTTAGTTGGGGCAATCTGGGCTAGCTTCCTTCATCAGGGATAAACCACTCACCTTCTTTCCCTTAGGCTTTTTTGTGCCTGGAGAGAATGAGGTTTATAAAGCCTGCTGGGCTTCTAAATGAAGCCTGATTATCTAATTTTCACCTGCAGAAAGAAAGCGGTTTTGCAACCTCTCATCTCCAAGGAGAGAAAACGCCAAATCCCCTCTCCTGGTTCTCTGAGGGCTCACGTAGGCATAATAGCTTGGAAAGATCTAATCAGTCCCTTTTTTCTTAAAAGGGATGTTGGGTGTGTGGTAAGGGGGACAGTGACCAAGACACTGACACCATGAGGATGGAGAGAAATAGAGACGGAGAGCGGGGGGAGGGGCACAGCTACTGTAGCTCTAGGCCTGGGCTTCTCAAACTTGAGTTGAGTATCACAATCACCAGGAAGGCTTGTTAAAACAGATTCCCTAGTGATGCCAGTGCAGATAATGATCCCGCTATCACACTTTGAAAAACCACTGCTCCAAGTCACTGCTTCAGCCCTTAGCTATTTTTCTTGTAGTTCCTTACAGAGTTCCAGTCCACTCCTCAAAATGAAAAGCTGTTCAAGTGTGTGTGCTTACAGACAGGGGGCTCAGTTGTATGTTTCCCCATCGTCCTCCCACCAGCCTCCACTTCCGCCCAGACCAATGTGCAGCGATGCAGACTGGATGCACGGTGGCTGCTGCTGGTAGCATGGTCCAGTGGGAACGTCTGGAAGATCTTTCAGGTGATTCCAGTCACGTGGCCAGCACCCTTGGCTGCAGAGCATGCTGGCCAAGAGCACACTTGGCACAGAGGGACTGCTTTCTCCTCAGAGGATCAGAGCCCTCCCGCAGAACACTTGTTTTCCCACCATCTCTTGTCAAAAAAAGAAGAAAATTCATAAATGTGTAAGGGATTTTGACAAAGGTCTGCTGTGGCCTCGTGCAGGACGGAAGGCTTAGGGAAGGATGGCTAAACTGTCCAGTTTACTGAAGGGTGTCAGAGAGATACCCTGTCCGTGAGCAAAAATCCAGAGCTCATATTTTCTTTTTCTTTCTTCTCTTTCTTTTTCTTTTTTTGTTAACATTTACATATTACTTACCACATGTCATGCACTGTCCTAAATATTTTACATATATTAATTCATTTAATCCTCAACATCCTTTAAGGTAGATATACTTTTTAAAAACTTTTTTTTAACATTTATTTATTTTTGAAAGACAGAGCATGAATGAGGGAAAGGCAGAGAGAGAAGGAGACACAGAATCCGAAGCAGGCTCCAGGGTCTGAGCTGCCAGCACAGAGCCCAATGTGGCGTTCGAACCCACGAACCGTGAGATCATGACCTGAGCCAAAGTCAGATGTTCAACCGACTGAGCCACCCAGGAGACCCATTAGATAGATATACTGTTATTCCCATTTTACAGCTATGGAAACTGAGGCATGGGGTTAAATTACATGGCCAAAGTCACCCTGCTAATAAGTCGTAGAGCCAAGATTTGAATCCAAGGCCGTGTCATTTCTGATTTGTTTCCACCAATGGCCAATCTTGTGCATGTTACATTGGTAATTACCATCACCTGTTTCACTGGATCCCATTTTCTGACTTTGTTCTCACATTATCAGAGTATACCCCATTCACTGACCAACATGCAAAGCTCTGGATCCTGCTTTTCAGAGTTAAAAAAAAAAAAAAAGAGAGAGAGACTCAAGCATTAAGTAAAGGGAAGATAGGGATAGCATTTCCTCACTGTGAAAAACTCAGATCCATAATTTCTAAGAAGGTGTGTTTTAGTGAGATACCCAAAGGGAAGGCAGAGCAGATGCTGGGACCACGTGATGCCAGAGGACAAGACTGCAGCAACTCAAAAACAAAACTGTTCTAGGGGACACATGGCATTAACAGCATGCACTCTGGAACATCTGACTTTGAGATTCTTCAAACAGCAATAGCCTTATTTCTTTGTATGACAGTGAAAACTGCCTGACAGTGAATTAGTGAATTTATCTTGGCTCTTTGTAATAATTATTCTTTCAGCTTTGCTTCTGACTCCCCTTTTCAGTCATTTTCCCTCAGCTGTTAAAAAAAGGAAACAAAGCAGAGCGCCTGGATGGCTCAGTCGATTAAGCCTCCAGCTTTGGCTCAGGTCACGATCTTGCGGTTTAGGAGTTCAAGACTTGCACTGGGCTCTTCGCTGACAGCACAGAGCCTGCTTTAGATCCTCTGTCTCCCTCTCTTTCTGCTCTTCCCCTGCTCGCTCACTCTCAAAAATAAGTAAGCATTAAAAAATTTTTTTTTAAATTTTAAAAAGGAAACAAAGCCCATTTACTAGTGTGCCAAAGCATTGGAAACACCACTGATCTTCCCCTTTAGACTGAAAGCAAAGAAAAGGCTTTTTTCACAGTCAGACTTGAATGGCTTCTCAAAAGTTCAACATTAAGTTAGTAGCATTCAATGTTACGGTTACTAACATATGACACAATTACTTATGGTGGCTCTTTAATTTTCTCCAATTTTTTTTTTTTGTCCCTTAGTAGAAAAAGGAACTTTTATGACCATGCCATAATATCTGCTTCTATTCAAGCTCTAATTATACAGGATTGAGCCATATGAAATTGCTATCTTTGCAGGTTAAGGGGCATCTGGGTGGCTCAGTCAGTTAACTGTCTGACTTTGGTTCAGGTCATGATCTCGTGGTCCGTGGTTTCGAGCCCCATGTCACACTCTGTGCTGACAGCTTGGAGCCTGGAGCTTGCTTTGGATTCTGTGTCTCCCTCTCTCTCTGACCCTTCTCAGCTTATGTCTCTCTCAAAAAAAAAAAAAAAAAAAAAAAAAAATTAAAAAAAAAGAAATTGCTATCTTTGTAGGTTAAAAATGATCAAATATCAGCAATCTCATATGGTTTAACCTAATATAAATACACATGATAATATCTGCCATGTGCAACATTATACTAAATGACATAAGCCAAACAGAGAAGGAAAAGTGTACAATCTCACTTATATAGGAATATAAAAAAGTCAAACACATAGCATAGAAGCAGAGAGTGTAACAGTGGTTACCAGGAGCAAGAAGGTGGGGAAATGGGGAGATATTCAGAACAAAGTTGCAGTTATGTATAACGAATAAGTCTAGAGAGCTAATGTACAACATGATGACCATAATTAATAATACTGTATTGAATAATGGGAATTTACTGCAAAAGGTGCTGTCCTCACACACACAGAAATAGTAACCATGTGAGGAGATGATGTGTGAATTAGCTTGACTATAGTCATCATTTCATTAGGTATATTGCATCTCCATGCTGTGCGCTTTATTTTTGTGTGTTGTACACTTTAGATACAATTTTTATTTAAAATAAAATTCTTGGGGCGCCTGGGTGGCTCAGTCGGTTAAGCGTCCGACTTCAGCTCAGGTCACGATCTCGCGGTCCGTGAGTTCGAGCCCCGCATCGGGCTCTGGGCTGATGGCTCAGAGCCTGGAGCCTGCTTCCGATTCTGTGTCTCCCCCTCTCTCTGCCCCTCCCCCGTTCATGCTCTGTCTCTCTCTGTCTCAAAAATAAATAAAACGTTAAAAAAAAATTTTTTTTTAATAAAAAAAAATAAAATAAAATTCTTGAAAATACGTGATTTTTTTTAAGATTAAATAAATACATATGATCTATAAGTCAATACAATCCTCTTTCATTTTTCCTTGTCATTGTAACAATAACAGAAAATTCTCTAAAGGTTTGTAGTTACCCGTATAATATGCATCTAATACAGATCTTAGGAATTGTGGGATAGCAGAGAATAAATGGTGGCAAGGGAGGGGCACCTGGGTGACTCAGTCAGTTGAGCATCTGACTCTTGATTTTGGCTCAGGTCATGATCTCATGGTTCGTGGGACCAAGGCCCGCGTTGGGCTCTGTGCTGACAGTGTGGAACCTGCTTGGAATTCTCTCTCTCTCTCACTCTCTGCCCCTCTCCTCCCCCCACTCATGCTCTCTCTCTTTCTTCCTCTCAAATAAACTTTTTAAAAAAATGGTGGCAAGGGAGTGTTCATAGAAAATTAGAACAAATTATAGATTCAGAGCTTGAACATAATTACACAAAACATGAATAGCTGCCCCTGTTATTCCAAAACACATGTTCAAAGAACTGAGGGTACTCTTGGCCAAAGAACTTGTCCTTTTCATTTTACTTACTAGTAAGCTATAATTTTTGGTTTGTCCTTCAGGCTAGAGTAGAGAACAAATACGAAACACGTTTATTTAAAAAACTGCCATGTCCCCCAATATAATCTTGGTACTTAAGTGTATTTGTGGTGGGCTGAGAGTATTTCTCTCCAGTTTCATGTTCTCTATGACTTGCTTCCTTGCATGTTATTGGCACTTTCATCCCTATTGGCTCTAAGATCCTTTCAAAGGGGAAAATTATTAGGTTTGTGCAACTTTGAGGGAATAAGTCATAACTAAAATATGCAATACATGTACTTGATGTTATAGGCAGAAGGAAAGAAGCCAGCAGTATTCTTACCATAGGGGTCTATATTTAGATATTTAGTAAGGGTTCAACACATTGAATTTATCCTCCATAAATCAATCTAGACCGGTAATCCCAACTGTGGTCCAAAGAATGCTAAAATTGAAAATACTTGTGGGATACAGTTAAGCCAGTCCTTAGAGGAAAATGTATACCTTTAAATGCTTGTATGAGAAAACAAGAGAAGCTAAAAGTTGTTGACCTAAGCATCTAGCTAAAGAAATTAGAAAAAATACAACTACTACAACAACAACAACAACAAAGTAAGAAAAGAAAAGAAAAAAAAATACAACAAAGTAAACACAAAGAAAGTAGAAGGAAGTGATAAAGAAAAAATAAATCAATTAACTAGAAAACACAAATATAATCAAAGGAACTTCTTAAAAGCCAAAAGTTGGGTATTTAAAAACACTATTAGAATTGACAACCTCTGAAAAGATGGATTAAGGAAAAGAAAAAAATAAAGAAGATAGATGTAAATAAATAACATTTTACAAGATAAAATATTATAAGCAATTGTATGCCATTAATTAGGAAACATATAATGAAATAATTCATGGAAAATTTAACTTAAAACTAATTTAAGAAGAAATAAAATGTTTGGGCAGTCCTATTTTTAAAAAATAATTTAATCAGTAGATTAAAATATCTTCACACACACAAGCCAAGATATACAGATATAATCTTCCAGACTTTAAAGAACCAAAGTTATTCCAATCTTATACAAATTCTTCCAGTTATAAAAAGAGAGGCAACATTCTCTTACCCACTTAATGCAGCTGATATATTTGAGACTCTAAAGCTATACAAGGACAGTATAAGAAAGGAAAAATAAGAGACTAATCTTGCCCATAAACATAGACACAAAAATACTAAGCAAAATATTAGCAAACAAAATTCATAAGAGTGTCAAGAGTGGACCAAAATATACAACTCAATTATGTTGTTTGCAAGAACCCCAGTTTATTTATTTATTTTTATTATTTTTTAAAAAGATTTTTAAGTAATCTCCACACCCAATGTGGGATGTGAACTGACAACCCTGAGGTCAAGAGTCACTTGCTCCATTGACTGAGCACCCCAGGCACCCCAAGAAACTTTAAAAATAAATAAATAAATAAATAAATAAATAAATAAATAAATATTTCATAAGGGAATTTTTTTTAATGACCAAGTTGGGTTTATACAAGAATGGTTTATTATTAGGTTTAATATTAGAAAATCCAGGGGCTCCTGGGTGGCTCAGTTGGTTGAGCGTCCAACTTTGGGTCAGGTCACGATCTCACAATTCATGAGTTAAAGCCCCACATCGGGCTCTGTGCTAGCAGCTTGGAGCCTGGAGCCCACTTCAGATTCTGTGTCTCCCTCTCTCTCTGCCCCTACCCCACTTGTGCGCTCTCTCTCTCTCTCTCAAAAATGACTAAACATTAAAAAGAAAGAAAGAAAGAAAGAAAGAGAGAAAGAAAGAAAGAAAATCCATGCACACAGTTTATCACATAAACATATTAAAAGAGAAAAACCGTGTGATCTTCCCAATACATGCAGAAATGGTATCTGAGGGGCATCTGGCTGGCTCAGTTGGTAGAGTATGTGACTCTTGATCTCTGGGTTGTAAACTCAAGTTCCACGTTGGGTGCAGAGATTACTTAAAAATAAAGTCTTAAGAAAAAAAAAAAGATAAATTATTGAAAAACATTAAAGAAGCTCTAAACAAAAGGGAACATATGTCATATTCATTTTAGTTTAGTTTAGTTTAGTTATTTTTATTTTAGAGAGAGAAAGTACGTGTGAGCAGGGGAGAGGCAGAGGGAAAGAGAGAAAGAGTCTCAAGCAGGAGCAGCACCTGGGTGACAGTTAAGGGTCCAACTTTGGCTAAGGTCATGGACTGCAAGTTTTTTTTTTTTTTTTTTTTCAAAAAAAAAGATGAAATTGAATTCTTCCCTCACACCACACATAAAAAAATTTGAGTCCCACATCAGGCAGCCGGCACTGCAGAGACTGCTTTGGGTCCTCTGTATCCCTCTCTCTCTGCCCCTTCCCCCACTCACTCTCTCTCAAAAATAAACAAACATTTAAAAAAAAAAATCTCAAGCAGATTCTACTCCCAGTGCAGAGCCCAATGCAGAGCCCAATGCAGGGCTTAATCCTGTGACCGAGATTATGACCTGAGCTGAAATCGAGTCAGATGCTCAACTGACTGAGATACCCAAGCACCTCTGTCATGTTCATTTTAATGGAAAACTCAAGATTATAAAAATACTGACTAGTTATAAACTAACTCAAATTGAAGAAGTCAGATAAGGTAGTGTTCAAAGATAAAGTGAGGCATATTAAAAATTTGTACAGTTTATTTGAGCAAAAATTGATGTGAATCAGACAACACCAAAATGCAAGTGGTTATGAACACTCCATTGACAGTAGCTCAGGGAAAGACTTGTAGAGGAAATGGAGATGCAAAGTAAGGAAATAATTGATTGGGTATAGCTTAAAGCCTAGTTGGCTGTTTGTGACTGGTTGTCCTTAGTGTTTTGATTTCATAACCATGAGGGATTTACAGACTTAGATTTTGTTTTGCTCATGTAAGCTGCAATGGCATTAGACCCAAATGGCCTCTTCATTTAATTAATCTAACAGTAAGTGATGCAGTACAGGGCAGGGGGGAAGGGAGGAATTATCCTACCAAATATCAAAACTTATCACACAGCTATTATATTCAGATTGTAGAAAAAGGAAAAAAAAAAAAAAAGATCGTGTAGTATTGGTAGAGAGACCAATGGAATGTAACAGAGAACTTACCAACACACACATACACACACAAATACTTGACATATGACAGAGGTGTCATTCAGGTCACTGATGAAAGACTATCTAGATAACTGGTAATCTTTATGGGGGGAAAAAAGATGAAATTGAATTCTTCCCTGACACCACACATAAAAAAATTCCAAATGGAATAGGCTTAAATATGGAAGATAAAACTCTAGAACATTGGAAGAAATTTTAAGAGGACACTTTCATGACTTTCAACATTTGGAAAGACTTCTTTTTCTTTTTTTTTTTTTTTTGAAAAATATTTTTATTATTTTTTTTGGGGGGGGGGAAGCTCTGTGCCCAATGTGGGGCTTTAACTCACAACCCCGAGATCAAGAGTTGTACATGCCACAAACTGAGCCAGCCAGGTGGCCCGAGAAAGATGTCTTAAACAAAAACTACAGTGTGTTAACCATTAATAATAAGACTGATAGATTCATCAGAGTATGCCACCTCAAAATGTGCCACTTTGACATAAGCGTTATTTTGGTCAGAAGGCAACTGAGAAATAGCAGACACAGGCAAAGCTTTCCACCCTCCTGCTTTCTGCCTAAAAACAGGGTATAAATTTTCCTTTATTAATGCACTCCCCTTCTCTTCTCCCATACCAGGAAAAAGAGAACTGTCAGAGACACTCTTATCACCCCAAGACTGCCTGAGACTAAGTCTGTATAACGGACATTACCAAAATAACCCTTCTCTTCCATTAGTTTCCCCTATGTGTTTCCCTTCCTACAATTTACCACCCCTAGAAGCCCAATGCCATTTTCCTTCACTACAACTTACTGCCCTTTGTTAAGATGGTGTATGATCCCTTGATTTCTAACCTTTGAGCTGCTCATCACTGAGTTCTACTGTGTGCATGCACTTTGCACACATAAACTCTAGGTTTTTTTCTCCTATTAATCTGTCTTTTGTCACTTTAATTTGCAAGATCCCAGTTACTGAACATAAGAGGATAAAGGAAAGAAGTTTTTTTCCTCCCCTATAATTAAATTAAGAATAAGAAGTTCTTGGGGCGCCTGGGTGGCGCAGTCGGTTAAGCGTCCGACTTCAGTCAGGTCACGATCTTGCGGTCTGTGAGTTCGAGCCCCGCGTCAGGCTCTGGGCTGATGGCTCAGAGCCTGGAGCCTGTTTCCGATGCTGTGTCTCCCTCTCTCTCTGCCCCTCCCCCGTTCATGCTCTGTATCTCTCTGTCCCAAAAATAAATAAACGTTGAAAAAAAAAAATTAAAAAAAAAAAAAAAAAGAGAAGAATAAGAAGTTCTTGGGGGCGCCCGTCTGGCTTAGTTGGGGGAGCATACAACTCTTGATCTCAGGGTTGTAAATTTGAGCCTCAAGTTGGGTGTAGAGATCACTTAAAAATCACAACCTTTAAAAAAAAAAAACTAGACAAAACAGATGAAGAGGAAACAAAAATTGCTAACAAGCAAGTGAAAAAATGCTCAACTTCATGAGTAATCTGAGAAATGCAGATTCACAGCACAACAAGATACCCTTCCACACCACTAGATTAGTAAAAATTAAGCAGCATGACAGTGTAAAGATGTACTTGCTGGCAAGAATATGAGCCAAATGGAAAGTCTCACATACTGCTTGGTCAAATAATCATTTTGGAAAACAGTTTGGCTTATCTTATAAGGCTGGGCACATGCATACTCAAAATTACAGTAATTTTACTCCTTAATTGATACCCTCCGAGAAATTTTGGCTTAAATATATTTGAAAGATAGTTCCAATATAGTAAAAGACATTGATGTATATATATAGTATGTATATATATATATATATATATAATAGTATATAATATAACATATACCATATACCATATAATTATTATATATACTCTATATAAAATATAATTATTATATTGATATAATATATACTATATATATTACTATATTATATATGCATATATACATATAGTAAAAACAAAAACAAGGGCGCCTGGGTGGCTCAGTCAGTTAAGCATCCAGCTCTTGATTTCAGCTCAGTTCATGATCTCATAGTTCATGAGATTGAACCCCACATCCAGCTCTGCACTGACAGCATGGAGCCTGCTTGGGATTCTCTCTCTCCCTCTCTCTGCCCCTCCCCTGCTTGTACACACTTGCTCTCTCACTCTCTCAAAAATAAATAACCTAAAAAAATTAAACACACACATACATATATATGTTAAGCTATATATATATGTATGTATATAATGTATACAATATATATGTTATATATGTATATATAATGTATATAATATATATGTTATATATATGTTAAATTAAATACACACACACACACACACACACAAACATACATACACATAGGCAGGTCAGCTGCAAGTTTTAAAGATGCCACCCAAAGGAAAAAGTGGTTCCGGGAAAGGTGGGGAGGGGAAGCAGCCTCTGGGAGTGGCCATTCTGACAAGAAGGCTCAGGGTCCCAAAGGTGGTGGCAGTGCAGTAAAAGTCAGACACGTTCTATATGAAAAACATGCAAAATCGTGGAAGCCGAGGAAAAATTAAAGTCTGGAAAGAGATTCAGTGAAGTGGCTGCACAGTATCATTGAGATAAAGCCAAGCAGGGGGGTGACACGGGTTGGATGACCAGAGGTTCCATGGTGGAACCATTTCAAGAAGCAGTATTTGCCTTGCCTGAAAGTGGGCTGGATAAGCCTGTGTTTACGGACCCTCCGATTAAAACAAAATTTGGATATCATATTATGATTGAAGGGAGAAAATAAAATTGTACAAAAGACTGAAAAAGTATACATATTGGCAAAAAAATAAAATCGTTAAAAAAAATAAAATCATTTTTCTTCTGAAAGAAAAAAACAATAAATTATGGTATGCCTACACTATGGAATATTATGAGCAGTAAAAGAAATAGATTAACTATAACTCACCAGCTACAGATAAGTGAATCTTAGAACTCTATCTTTGAGTGAAAGCATGAGTTATCAACAGAAACTGTACTGATGATTTACAGTCATCATCGATATGACCTATAACATGACATAATTTATACACATTTCAAGAACAAAATAAGTCAATATATTATTTAGGGAAACGTGCATGTGATTTTTTTTAAACTATGTTATAAGAATGCAAGGGCATCCATCATAAACGCAAATTGGGAGCATGATTAAACTGGCAAATTAAAGAAGAGAAAAATCTGGGGTGCCTGGGTGGCTCAGTAGGTTGAGCGTCCGACTTCAGCTCAGGTCATGATCTCGCGGTTTGTGGGTTCCAGCTCTGCTTCAGGCTCCGGCTGATGGCTTAGAGCCTGGACTGCTTTGGATTCTATATCTCCTTCTCTCTCTGCCCCTCCCCCACTTGTGCAGGAGTGTATGTGTGCTCTCTCTCTCTCTCAAAAATAGATAAATGTAAAAAATAAAAAAATAAAGAAGAGAAAAATCTGAATAGTCAACAAATATATAAAAAGATACTCAATCTCACTACCATCAGGGAAAGTTTAAAATTAAAACAAGGTGTATTTTCCATCCATACAACTGACAATATTTAAAAATCTGATAATATGAACTATTAAGAAGAATGAGGGGAAATACGGCTTTCATGAGCTTGTGCAAATGTAAATTAGTAATGTGAATGTAAACTAGGCCATTTTTAGTAAGACTGAAGAAAAACACACTTACACTAGGTCCCAGAGATTCCTATTCTAAGTAAACACCCCAGAGAAACTTTCACACAGTGATATACTCCCTACCCCCAGAAGTGCCCATGGCTGCAGTATTTGACAGAACCTAATTGTTCTTTAGGAAGGAAACAAATAAACTGTGAATAATTTATATATGAATGGTATGAAGAAGCCCAAAAGTATGTATAAACATGGGATGAATCTTGAAAATAAAATGAAGTGAAAAAAAGTATCACATTGTATCTATTAATTTTTAAAATAAAAAAATGTCATATATCTCATGTATGTGAGATAAGAACTTGTGACTTGTGTGTATTGTTTGCATGTAGACAGGAATGGTCTGGAAGAGTGAGAAAGGTTGATGATTCAGGAAAGAGCAGAGCCTAAAGAATGAGCTCCTCGAGAAGGTGCAGAGTGAAGGGGCGGGGCTTTGTAATGGATTGTTCCCTTTTTTTGTTTTTAGAAAGTTTTTTTTTTTTTTAAGTTTTATTTATTTATTTGAGGGTAGGGGAGAAGAAGAGAGAGTGGGAGAGAGAGCACTGTCAGCGCAGAGCCCAACCCAACCCGGGGCTCCATCTTACCATGAGATCACAACCTGAACCAAACTCAAGAGTTGGACACTTAACTGACTGAGCCACCCAGGCGCCCCACGTAATGGATTGTTCTTAAAATATATTTGGTGATTAACCTTGAGGTTTGGGATATGCAAGGTGAGGCAGTGGAAAGGTGACTTTCTGCTCCAGCTCATTTGTGTCAACTTAAACAAATAAGCAGTAAATAAATTGGAAGAGAAGTTATAAGAAAATCCAGCCCATAATAACAATGTTTAGAGTGAGGCTGCTCCTCCTGCATTAAAAAAATAACTTTAAAAAATAACTTTAAATTCATCTACGGGCCCCAACCAAAGGCGCCATCTGATTTACTCATCTCTTTATGTAAGATTAAGTATTGGAGCTAAATTAAAATTCTCCTTTGTGATTTGAAGTAGTGTATCACTGTTGACTGATGGGAACCTAATCCACCCCATGGTCTAACCTCGTGAAAACTGCAATCCCTGTAAAGCACTACAGAGGGAGCTCCTGCCCAGGGGGGAAAAGAATAGGGTGTTTCTTTTCTTCTTTTTTCTTTTCTCTTCTTTTCTTTTTTTTTTCTTTCTTTGTTTAAGTAGGCTCCACACCCAAAGCTGGGCTTGAACTCACCACCTTGAGATCTCAAGAGTCACATGCCCTACCGACTGAGCCAGCCAGGTGCCCCAAGAATTGGGTGTTTCTGTGAAAAAAATTACAAATCACAAATATGTGTACCTCCCAACCCCCACATACTACTTACTTGTTAATCTCACAGCAGTTTTTTTATATTAATTAGCATTTTAAGCTAAATACTAACTTGATTCATCTAATGAAATGTTTCTTTTTTAAAGGCCAGTGGCCAAGTTGATTCTATGTAACCCATTATCACTGTATTCTTTTATCTCCTCCTATAATCATACAGTAATTTTGTCAGTTTATAATAATTTTGATTAACCCCTATTACTGGCAGATTTAACAATTTATCTGTAATCTTCTACAAATGACTTAAACTAGAAAATGCAACTATATATCACCCAAAATGTCAACATTATAAACTGAATTGATAGATGTAAGAAGTTGTATCATTTCAACATTTGACACAATGGTAACTGCTTTTTCTTATTGCTCAAATGCAACCAAATAGCCACTGTGAATCAGTGAGGAAGCAGTAGAATTTATAGTGTAAGAAACCTAGAGCTGGTGAGGAAGCGAAAGAGAAGGGAGGATGATCCGAAAACAAGGGGGAAAAACTTACTATTTTTAATTTAACAGAGCATGTATCCCCATAACATTAATGTGTCCACATATAAAACAGGCTGTCCCTTGGAAGTTCTTTAGCTTCTGGTTCATCTTTTTACATCGCAAAAGAGCTGTTTCTACAAGGCCCACGGCTAAGCAGTATTTTCAGACTGTTTTTTTTTTTCCATCTAATCACCTACTGCATGACAGGTAAGCCTGACAGTTATGACCAGTTACCTTTTAATCACTTTAGTCTTGAAAAGATATTCTGAACTTACCTTACTTTATCAGTAAATTCTGGCGGGTACTTACATTTTTCTGGAGACAACGTTATAGCTCTCAAAGATGTTCAAAGGAGTTTGTGACCGCAGAAAATCCAAAGACACTACATTAAGATAAGCTCTCTTTTCGGGCCACGTGAAAATAAACACGCGGCGCTGCCTCCTCGGCTCCACTCTGCCCGGCCTGTTCTCCGCGCAGTCCGCCGAAGAGCGACCTCCAGCAGGGGTCGCTGCGCCGCCGCCTCCGCTCCCGTGCGCCCCGCCCGGCCCGCTCTCGCCGCGGCGGCGCTGACGGAAGGGGCGGGGCAAGGCAGGGCGGGGCCTGGAGGCCCCGTCCCCAAGGCCGCGGGGAGGGATCGACGTGGGGGAGGAGCTGCCTTGACTTGCAGGTAACTGCGCCCCTGTCGGGCGTGCTGTGCCCCCGCCTGGTGCCCACTCTGTTGCTTCCTGGCGCGCACTCGTGAAGTAGGGGCGCGGCGAACGCCTCTGCCCAGCCTGCGCTCCTGCCAGGACTCCGCGTGAGTCTGCCGCGTCCTGCCTGCCCCGGCCCGGCCAGCCTCAGGACGCCCCGTGGACCCGGGGGTTGCGGGGTCGTGGGCACTTGGCGCGCAGAGGCACGCCGCCTTTGGGCCCGGCCGCTACTGCTGGCTTCAAACGCAGACCCGGAGCTCGAGGACGCAGGTGTCCAGTTTCCTTTGACCTTGAGGACCCGGGAAGGTGCGCAGCCCGCGGGGGTGGGGAGTATGCGGGGGAACCCGACCCCGTTTCGGTGTTCAGTCTGAGGTCTCCAGGAGAAGGGAGGATTTGCAGTTGCAGTAGACCGCAAAGCAGTTAGTACAGGTTCTTAATGGAGTAGTGAACAGGCTCAGAACGTGGAGCGATTCCCAGTGTCCCGCAGGTCAAGGGTAACGTTGCCTCTCTCCCAGACGTTGATTTCTTACTGCCTTCGTCTAATTCACGTATCTTATATCGCTCCTGAAGATCTCACCACAAACCTCCGGGATACCTGCCGTTTTCATCCTCGCAACTCACGTCCACGTGATTAGCAAAATAATAATAATAATAATCTTTTGAAATGTACTTCTATCGGGTCACTTCCCTGCTTAAGATCTTTCTATGGTTCACATGCTCTCTGGGTCAATTCCAAACTTCTATGGGCAGGGTCTTTCGAAATCTAGCCTTTTGCACTTCAATCGAGCCCCAACTTTGTGGGATATTTTCTGGGTTCATTCTGATGCTCCAGTTCTCCTGATCTACTTTCGTTCCACGGTGGCTAATTAAGCACACCCACCATGTGCCAGGCACTCTTCTGAGGCCCTTAGGATTCAGCAGAGGCAAACAAATTCAGGTGAAGATTTCTACCCTGGTAGAGTTTATATTCTTTTTTTTTTTTTTTTTTAATTTTTTTTTCAATGTTTATTCATTTTTGGGACAGAGAGAGACAGAGCATGAACGGGGGAGGGGCAGAGAGAGAGGGAGACACAGAATCGGAAACAGGCTCCAGGCTCTGAGCCATCAGCCCAGAGCCCGACGCGGGGCTCGAACTCGCGCACCGTGAGATCGTGACCTGGCTGAAATCGGACGCTTAACCGACTGCGCCACCCAGGCGCCCCTAGAGTTTATATTCTATTAGGGGAAACAGTCCAAAAAAAGGAAAAAAGAGAAAGAAACACCCAGTAAATTATGTATGATATGATAGGTGATAAGTGCTATAGAGGAGAAAAGTAGAGCAGAGTAAGGGATGATTGGGAGGGCAAAAAGCTTATTAAATAGAATTGGAATGAGTAGACAGCATTGAGGTGACATCGGAGTTAAGAGTTGAAGAGAGGTGCCTGGGTGGCTCAATCAGTTAAGCATCCTGTTTCAGCTCAGGTCATGAACTCACCGTCCATGGGTTCGAGCCCCACATCAGGCTCTGTGCCAGAGCTTGGAGCCTACTTCGGATTCTTGTCTGCCTCTCTCTGCCCCTCCCGCATTCATGTTCTGTCTGTCTTCCTTTCTCAAAAATGAATAAACATTAAAAAAAAAAAAAGTTTAAGAAAATAAGTTATCTATGCAGGTGTGTGGGGTAAGAGTTCTGGGTGCAGCTGGGACAGAGACCTTAACCAGAAATGTCCCTGTTGTATGTGAGAAGCATCAGGAAAGTCCGTGTGGCTGGAGCTGAGAGAGCAAAGGTAAGAGTGGCAAGAGATGAGGTCAGAGAAGGAACGGAGGAACGAGATCACATGGAGCCTGTTAGCTACAGTAGGGACCTTCCTTTTCTCCGTGCTTTTGTAGGAGTGATAAAGTATAAATTATTTTTGGAAGAATGACTGGTCTGTGGAATATAGACTCTACTGGAGCCTTTGTAGTATCCCTGGTGATGAAGCAGTGGAAGTGGTGAGAGGTGATGGGATACTGGACCGTGTTTTGAAGATAAAGCCAACATAATAACCTCTTGGCATATTGGATATGGGTATGAGGGAGAATCAAGAATTACCAGAAGCTTTTGTTCTCAGCACCTACAAGGGTGGAGTTATCATTTACTGACATGGGGAAGGCTACAGGTGAAACAGATTTGGGGTTGGTGACGTGTCAGGAGTTTGTTTTGGGACCAGTATAGCTTGAGATACCTGTTACACGCCCAAAGTAACAGGGATGTCAAATAAGCGTTTGGCTATTGTGTCAATATCCCAAGACCACCCCTAGTTCACTAATTCACTAGGAAGATTCAATAGGACTTGGCTCTGGGTCAGGGCTAGGGTTTATCACAGCAGAAAGATACAAAGCACTGTAGCAAAGGGAGAAGACACACGGGACAAAATCTGGAGGAAACCAAGTGCAGTCCTTTAAGAGTCCTCTCCCAGTGGACTCAATAGGACAGGCTTAAATCCCCAGCAACAAACTGTGACATGTGAAATACTATCAGGGACACTCATTAGGGACTTTGCCCAGGGTGTTTATTGGCTTTTGTCATATAGGCACTCTCTGCCTAGCATGTACCAAAATTCAAGACTCCCAGAAGGAAAGCAGGTGTTCATCATAAGAAATTGTACAAACAGGGGCGCCTGGGTGGCTTGGTCGGTTAAGCGTCCAACTTTGGCTCAGGTCACCATCTCACGGTCCGTGAGTTCGAGCCCCTCGTCGGGCTCTGTGCTGACAGCTCGGAGCCTGGAGCCTGTTTCAGATTCTGTGTCTCCCTCTCTCTCTGCCCCTCCCCTCTTCATGCTCTCTCTTTGTCTCAAAAATAAACGTTAAAAAAAAAAAAAAGAAATTGTACAAACAGTTTACAGTGGTGAGCTACTCCTGCCAGTTCTGAGAGTGGTGAGAGTCCTGAAATCCCAAGTTTCCAGATGCCAGCCGGGGGCCCACCTTGTAAGCAGGCCTTTCTAAGGATAGTGGTCTCAGGCCTGCTATATTAAATCTTTTCTGCACAGATATACATGTCTGGAGTTTTGGAGAAAGATCTGGAATGGGGATGTAGACTGGGGAGTAGTTGGCATATAGGCGGTATTTAAAACCATGGAAATGTTTGGTGTCTTGATACGCATTTGTCAAAACTGATGAATCACATAGAAGAGATGCAGGCCAAAGATTGAGCCCAGGGGCCCACCAACGTTAAGATGTCTGGGAGAAGGGAGGACAGCAGGGAGGGTACACCAGGAGGAGTACCAAGAGCAAGGTGTCCCGGAAGCTAAGTGAAGAAGAAGGGAGTGATCACTGGTTTCAGATGTGCTGAGAGGTCAGACAAGAGGCGAACTCATAAATGACCTTTTGGATTTAGAAAATGAGAGGCATTGAGGAGAGCATAGACAACCGTTTTGAGTTTTGTTATAAAGATGAACAAAAGTTGTAGCTGGGAGTTAGTGGCATTAAGAGAAGGTTGGTTGGCTTTTTAGTGAGAGAAGTAACAGCATGCTGATGAGAATGGTCCATTAGAAAGCGAAAAATTATGGTTGTAACTTGCTGTTCCCCCCAAGTTCTGTTTCAGGCGACCTTTGCAGTTAGAACTCTTCACAGGCATCCCTGCTCCAGGCATTAGCCTGTATAGGGTCCCGCCTCATTTGGACCTTAGCTTTCACTTAAGTTCTCTGACAGCCAATTTGCCCACATTCCCCTTGAATAGCAGTTCCTTGAGGGCAAGGGCTGTGTTTTATCCCCTATCCCCAAGCCTAGCCTAGCTGGCTACCTAGCATATACAGGCAAATGAGTGAATGTAGGGTGGATGTGATAATGGGCAGGATGCTCCTTTCATTTCTAGAAAATGAGTCTGCAAGTATTCACTGGTGTTTGTGTGTGCCAAGCTAATGGGGATGGGAGTGAGGAATGAGACACAATTCTTGCCCTGTCACTACCCATAGAGCTTAGAAGATAATAACAGCACAAAGACCCATAGCATTGGTGCAACATGAATTTGGAAAAGGGAAGGGGAGGGTGGAGAGGGAGAGTGGCTCTTGTGTGGAGCCTGGAAGAGGGGGAAGCCATGCTAAAAGGACATTTTTTTTTCCCCATTAGTAGAATCCTTTCTCCAAGTGAAATACAAGGAACCTCAGTATTTTCCAGCACTGCTGCTCTGGTCGAAGAGGGGTTAGCACTCTGCTCCATTACTCCTCCTCTGACCAGTGATCAGCTCTGTGATAGAACTTGGGTTCTCAGGCTCTACCCCGTGGCCCTGGTGTGTCTTAAAATTTTAAAGACGAAGGGAAAGATTCATCTTGAAGTCACTTAGGCTGCAAAAGAACAGGTAGTTTGTGTGAAGTTGGCTGGTGAGTCTCACTAGCCTGATCAGGCCACAGGGAATCACAGAGAGGGTAACACAGACACACACAGGAGACGCTGAAACCCCAAGTAAGAGCCTGAGGGGAAACTAGGGAGGCACTGAGTACTGGCAGAGCAACAGACAAAAATATCTGGCTGTCATAATATCTCACCGTTCTGCTTTTCTTCCATAATTTTTCCCCATTCAGCCTGAGTTCGCCTTTGTAGAACGCATCTTCCACTTTGCTTTAAAAAAAACACACACAAAAAACAAAAAAAACCAAATGCTTTGAAATAGAATATATTCAAAACAATTATAGAGGTCTGAGAAAAACATCTGCCATTAATGTTTTATTCTGATAGTCACCAGCCTCTTCACAAAAGTCTCCGTTCGGGTGCTGGGAAAATGAAAGTCAACTGCCCCCGTATGTACACACGACAGCGAGATCAAGGGGATCTCCTGAATAGATGCCCACGTATGCTCGCACATCAGCACAGATATGCTCGCATCATCGGCAGGTAATCAGAACTCTGACGGGGCTCTGCGAGGGCCGGGCACTACCTCACCGGACTTCTGCAAAGCAGGAGCACCTGTGATTCACGACCACCAAAGGCTCTGCGAGACAAACCAGGCACGACACGAATGTTGGGGCTATTAAAAAATCCTCTGCTAGTCCGAGCTGAGGTTGGGGAAATTCCAATCCAGCAGCTGCGGTCTGTCTTAATCACCAGGGCAACCGGACCAGGAGCCGGTGCCGACAAAAATCAGTGCCATTTTCTGTTGCTGCTCTGACTCCAGGGAGTTGTATCTGGGTGGGTTTCTGCTTCATGATAACAGCACCAACTACTACTCTGGGGAAGAGAGAGAGGATCCCTTACAAGTTTGCCAGATTTTAGAGAATATTCAGTAAATCCCGACAAGAGTCCCTATGGGATCGGTCACCCTTGTAAATCCTTAAACTTCATGGATTAAAAAATTAAACCATGCCATTAAATTAGGTCATACAGGTATAAATTACACTTGGAGACCTTTCTGAATATATTATCCATACCGTGATTCTTACCTTGTATGCAGTATGCACACAATGAGTGCTAAAGGAATGAATGAACAATGAGGGTCACTATTCTTATAGAATTAGTCTAGCAGAGAGAAAAGAATACTAGAGAAATCGTGAAAGTTACACTTAATATCTCTGGGCACTATATGTGAACACACACAGTACTTCTTTCATAGCTGACATATATTGAGTCCCTACCATGTGTTAGGCACTGTTAAAATGCTTTAGATGGAGGAGAGAGATACTCATTTAATCCTAGCAACCAACTTCTAAGGTGTTACTTTACATTATACAGATGAGAAAACTGACACTTAGAGAATTTAAGTAACTTGCCCAAGGTCACACAGCAAACCAGGATTGAAACCCCAGTAGTCTAGCTGCGGAGCCTGCATTCTTAACCACCACATTCTCCTGCTTCTGTTGCTTCTAAAAGGGACCTTCTCACACTGTGGCATTTGTGAAACCCATGTACGGCTTCTTCTTACTACACACCTAACATGGTCATTACTTCCCTCCTCAAGAAGTAATCAGTGGTTCACCTTAGAGTCAACTGTGTCTTAGTTCAGGGAGAGGTGGCACCTGGGATGTGCAGGCAGTCACTTGACTCCTCTGGAAATCAGTTTTCTCACCTGTAGAATGAAGTAACCGAACAGGTTCCTGGGAGGTCCTTTCCTAACTGTGGTTCCTCCTCACCATAAGGGCTGAGTGGCTGGAAACGGTGCATTAACATAACAAAAAGACAAAGGAGTTTGTAATAAACGCGAGTGGTACTTACTTTCTTCCAAATCTAGGCCTGTCTTTAGGATAACATCGTACCGAAAGACTGCACTACTTTCTCCAGGTCTTTATAGTCTCTGACCACACTAGGGTCGTCCTCCACGCCTCCTCCCGCTCACTCATCTCGCCGTGGCTCTCCTCATCAGGTCCTCTTCAGCTGCGGCTTTCTGCAGAGTCTTTTCAGTGGATTTTTTAGAGCCTATATTACTTTTGAGTCTTATGGAAATGGGAAAATATATTCTGGGGATATGAAAAGCCTGGGAGTCTCCGTGAGAAAATGTTATGGAAAAATGTTTTACAATTTGATGTGTTTAACTTGGTACTAGAAAAATATAAGTATCGATTCCAGGAAGCACAGAGTTTGTACGAAGGTGTCCCTTGTAGTGCCCCAGGTCCAATCCAGGCATCTGGCTTTCTCAAAACGCTGGCAGGCAATCTGACACTAGTCATAGCCATGGCGCATAGAACCTGAAACAGACGATAATTCAGTTTTATTTCACGAGTGCAGCGTCCTGGCATTCTTACACACAAACCATACATACCATGAACACTTAATACCCAGCCTATACTTAGGCTCCCCTACAAAAGACCATATTGGTCTGCACGTACTGAGGGCCACGCACTGCACCATGGTGAGTCTTCTAGCTGTGCTTACCTCACAGGGTGCTCGTGAGGGTGGAACTGGATACTGTGTGTGAAAACATGCTTCTCTTCTCCATCCCCCAATTAACTTGGATACTTATGCTACTGAAAATATTAACAATAGTTCTTAATGATATTAAAAAAAGAAAAGATCTCATGGTGCCTGGGTGGCTCGGTCAGTTAAGCCTCCGACTTTGGCTCAGGAAGTTCATGAGCTCAAGTCCCACATCAGGCTCTGAGCTGACAGCACAGAGCCTGGAGGCCTATTTTGAGTTCTGTGTCTCCCTCTCTCTGTCCCTCCCCTGCTCACACTCTGTCTCTCTCTCTCTAAATAAAAATAAAACATTAAAAAACTTGTACCCACCAAGTTAATATTAAAAAAAGAAAAGGTCTCACGGAGAGAAAAAGTATTTATTGGCATACGTTACATCTCTACAATAATGACTTTGCTAAGAAAGACACCAGGTCAGAGTTCACAAAACCCAGAGTGAATCTCAGCTTTGTTTCAACCTCCAACCCTACCAAATCAGCGGTAGGAATGAGCAAATTGGACAGATCTGCATTTTACCTCCTTTACATCTCCTCCTACCGTTTAACGGAGGCATTAGCTAGCAGAGAAGGAAGGGGCCTAGAGACCCCAAAGTAGGTAATTGTTTCCTGAGGCACCGAGGTGGACATGCCAGAGAGTAGTCAATTCCTGTATTACCCCATCTCATTATGATGGTAACAAACCTTCCCAGTACATCAAGATGGTTTTAGAGACCATGACTTAGTAATTTGAGAAGGGTTGCCATATGGTCAATATTCCCATACCTTAAGTCTGAGAATGACTTTCCATGGTGCCAACGCTATACTTTCAGACAGATTTCTTTGATGATGGTTTGAAGGATTTTTCCTTCCTACTTTCCATTCATCACAAAACTGACAACAGCAATTACCTGTAAACCCACTCAAACCACTAGCTAGGTACTTCCAAGTTGTATTTGTTAACATTTTGGGCCTTATTTTTGTTGGCATGAATGAGGCAGACAACACAAGCTCAAGTCTGTATCTCACTGTTCTTGGACCCCAATCTGAGTCTTAACTGAGAAGTAAAGCAGGCATAAATTAAGGTTGTTTTTCAACACAACTAGAATTTGAAATAATTTTTTAAGCTTTTTTTTTTTTTAAGAGAGCACATCTGCACATGTAAAGGAGGGGGCAGATGAGAGAGAGAGAGAGAGAGAGAGAGAGAGAGAGAGAGAATCCCAACCGCCTCAGCATTATCAACTCAGAGCCCGATGTGGGGCTCAAACTCATGAACCGTGAGATCATGACCTGACCAGAAATCAAGAGTCGGAACTTAGCTGACCGAGCCACCCCCAGGTGCCCCTGAAATATTTTTTAAATGCTATAAAAATCCAGAGTACTCTAAAATACTGACTGGAAACTATTTGAAGCACCTTAAAGAGAAACATTGAGAAAAATCATTTTTATACACATTTTATCTAATTTAGTAGAGAATCAATAATAACGATGCATAGAAAAAGCCTTAAGTTTTCTAGAAGCAGGGATAAAGAAAGAAAATAGTATATTTCAGTAGTTCCTAAACTTTGTATTTCATGGATTGCTACAATAAAAAATTAAGGGGTGCCTGGCTAGCTCAGTCGGTGGAGCATTTGACTCTTGATCTCCAGTTGTGTGTTTGAGCCCCACGTTGGGTATAGAGATTATTTAAAAATAAAATCTTTAAAAAAAAAAATTTTTTTTTTTAGTGTTTATTTTTAAATAATCTCTATACCCAACGTGGGGCTCAAACACACAACTGGAGATCAAGAGTCAAATGCTCCACCGACTGAGCTAGCCAGGCACCCCTTAATTTTTTATTGTAGCAATCCATGAAATACAAAGTTTAGGAACTACTGAAATATACTATTTTCTTTCTTTATCCCTGCTTCTAGAAAACTTAAGGCTTTTTCTATGCATCGTTATTATTGATTCTCTACTAAATTAGATAAAATGTGTATAAAAATGATTTTTCTCAATGTTTCTCTTTAAGGTGCTTCAAATAGTTTCCAGTCAGTATTTTAGAGTACTCTGGATTTTTATAGCATTTAAAAAATATTTCAGGGGCACCTGGGGGTGGCTCGGTCAGCTAAGTTTCCGACTCTTGATTTCTGGTCAGGTCATGATCTCACGGTTCATGAGTTTGAGCCCCACATCGGGCTCTGAGTTGATAATGCTGAGGCTGGTTGGGATTCTCTCTCTCTCTCTCTCTCTCTCTCTCTCTCTCTCTCTCTGCCCCTCCCCTTTACATGTGCAGATGTGCTCTCTTAAAAAAAAAAAAAGCTTAAAAAAAATTATTTCAAATTCTAGTTGTGTTGAAAAACAACCCTTAATTTATGCCTGCTTTACTTCTCAGTTAAGACTCAGATTGGGGTCCCAAGAACAGTGAGATACAGACTTGAGCTTGTGTTGTCTGCCTCATTCATGCCAACAAAAATAAGGCCCAAAATGTTAACAAATACAACTTGGAAGTACCTAGCTATGTGGTTTTGAGTGGGTTTACAGGTAATTGCTGTTGTCAGTTTTGTGATGAATGGAAAGTAGGAAGGAAAAATCCTTCAAACCATCATCAAAGAAATCTGTCTGAAAGTATAGCGTTGGCACCATGGAAAGTCATTCTCAGACTTAAGGTATGGGAATATTGACCATATGGCAACCCTTCTCAAATTACTAAGTCATGGTCTCTAAAACCATCTTGATGTACTTGGGAAGGTTTGTTACCATCATAATGAGATGGGGTAATACAGGAATTGACTACTCTCTGGCATGTCAGCACCTCGGTGCCTCAGGAAACAATTACCTACTTTGTGGGTCTCTAGGCCCCTTCCTTCTCTGCTAGCTAATGCCTCCGTTAAACGGTAGGAGGAAGATGTAAAAGGAGGTAAAATGCAGATCTGTCCAATTTGCTCATTCCTACCGCTGATTTGGTAGGGTTGGAGGTTGAAACAAAGCTGAGATTCACTCTGGGTTTTGTGAACTCATGACCTGGTGTCTTTCTTAGCAAAGTCATTATTGTAGAGATGTAACGTATGCCAATAAATACTTTTTCTCTCCGTGAGACCTTTTCTTTTTTTTAATATTAACTTGGTGGGTACAAGTTTTTTAATGTTTTATTTTTATTTTAGAGAGAGAGAGACAGAGTGTGAGCAGGGGAGGGACAGAGAGAGAGGGAGACACAGAACTCAAAATAGGCTCCAGGCTCTGTGCTGTCAGCTCAGAGCCTGATGTGGGACTTGAGCTCATGAACTTCCTGAGCCAAAGTCGGAGGCTTAACTGACCGAGCCACCCAGGCACCATGAGATCTTTTCTTTTTTTAATATCATTAAGAACTATTGTTAATATTTTTCAGTAGCAATAAGTATCCAAGTTAATTTGGGGGATGGAGAAGAGAAGCAATGTTTTCACACACAGTATCCAGTTCCACCCTCACGAGCACCCTGTGAGGTAAGCACAGCTAGAAGACTCACCATGGTGCAGTGCGTGGCCCTCAGTACGTGCAGACCAATATGGTCTTTTGTAGGGGAGCCTAAGTATAGTGCTGGGTATTAAGTGTTCATGGTATGTATGGTTTGTGTTGTAAGAATGCCAGGACGCTGCACTCGTGAAATAAAACTGAATTATCGTCTGTTTCAGGTTCTATGCGCCATGGCTATGACTAGTGTCAGATTGCCTGCCAGCGTTTTGAGAAAGCCAGATGCCTGGATTGGACTCTGGGGAGCACTACAAGGGACACCTTCGTACAAACTCTGTGCTTCCTGGAATCGATACTTATATTTTTCTAGTACCAAGTTAAACACATCAAATTGTAAAACATTTTTCCATAACATTTTCTCACGGAGACTCCCCAGGCTTTTCATATCCCCAGAATATATTTTCCCATTTTCCATAAGACTCAAAAGTAATATAGGCTCTAAAAAATCCACTGAAAAGACTCTGCAGAAAGCCGCAGCTGAAGAGGACTCTGATGAGGAGAGCCACGGCGAGATGAGTGAGCGGGAGGAGGAGCTGGAGGACGACCCTAGTGTGGTCAGAGACTATAAAGACCTGGAGAAAGTAGTGCAGTCTTTTCGGTACGATGTTATCCTAAAGACAGGCCTAGATGTTGGAAGAAAGTAAGTACCACTCGCGTTTTATTACAAACTCCTTTGTCTTTTTGTTATGTTAATGCACCGTTTCCAGCCACTCAGCCCTTATGGTGAGGAGGAACCACAGTTAGGAAAGGACCTCCCAGGAACCTGTTCGGTTACTTCATTCTACAGGTGAGAAAACTGATTTCCAGAGGAGTCAAGTGACTGCCTGCACATCCCAGGTGCCACCTCTCCCTGAACTAAGACACAGTTGACTCTAAGGTGAACCACTGATTACTTCTTGAGGAGGGAAGTAATGACCATGTTAGGTGTGTATAGTAAGAAGAAGCCGTACATGGGTTTCACAAATGCCACAGTGTGAGAAGGTCCCTTTTAGAAGCAACAGAAGCAGGAGAATGTGGTGGTTAAGAATGCAGGCTCCGCAGCTAGACTACTGGGGTTTCAATCCTGGTTTGCTGTGTGACCTTGGGCAAGTTACTTAAATTCTCTAAGTGTCAGTTTTCTCATCTGTATAATGTAAAGTAACACCTTAGAAGTTGGTTGCTAGGATTAAATGAGTATCTCTCTCCTCCATCTAAAGCATTTTAACAGTGCCTAACACATGGTAGGGACTCAATATATGTCAGCTATGATGAAGAAAGTACTGTGTGTGTTCACATATAGTGCCCAGAGATATTAAGTGTAACTTTCACGATTTCTCTAGTATTCTTGTTCTCTCTGCTAGACTAATTCTATAAGAATAGTGACCCTCATTGTTCATTCATTCCTTTAGCACTCATTGTGTGCATACTGCATACAAGGTAAGAATCACGGTATGGATAATATATTCAGAAAGGTCTCCAAGTGTAATTTATACCTGTATGACCTAATTTAATGGCATGGTTTAATTTTTTAATCCATGAAGTTTAAGGATTTACAAGGGTGACCGATCCCATAGGGACTCTTGTCGGGATTTACTGAATATTCTCTAAAATCTGGCAAACTTGTAAGGGATCCTCTCTCTCTTCCCCAGAGTAGTAGTTGGTGCTGTTATCATGAAGCAGAAACCCACCCAGATACAACTCCCCTGGAGTCAGAGCAGCAACAGAAAATGGCACTGATTTTTGTCGGCACCGGCTCCTGGTCCGGTTGCCCTGGTGATTAAGACAGACCGCAGCTGCTGGATTGGAATTTCCCCAACCTCAGCTCGGACTAGCAGAGGATTTTTTAATAGCCCCAACATTCGTGTCGTGCCTGGTTTGTCTCGCAGAGCCCTTTGGTGGTCGTGAATCACAGGTGCTCCTGCTTTGCAGAAGTCCGGTGAGGTAGTGCCCGGCCCTCGCAGAGCCCCGTCAGAGTTCTGATTACCTGCCGATGATGCGAGCATATCTGTGCTGATGTGCGAGCATACGTGGGCATCTATTCAGGAGAACCCCTTGATCTCGCTGTCGTGTGTACATACGGGGGCAGTTGACTTTCATTTTCCCAGCACCCAGAACGGAGACTTTTGTGAAGAGGCTGGTGACTATCAGAATAAAACATTAATGGCAGATGTTTTTCTCAGACCTCTATAATTGTTTTGAATATATTTCTATTTCAAAGCATTTGGTTTTTTTTGTTGTTTTTGTGTGTGTGTTTTTTTTAAAGCAAAGTGGAAGATGCGTTCTACAAAGGCGAACTCAGGCTGAATGGGGAAAAATTATGGAAGAAAAGCAGAACGGTGAGATATTATGACAGCCAGATATTTTTGTCTGTTGCTCTGCCAGTACTCAGTGCCTCCCTAGTTTCCCCTCAGGCTCCTTACTTGGGGTTTCAGCGTCTCCTGTGTGTGTCTGTGTTACCCTCTCTGTGATTCCCTGTGGGCCTGATCAGGCTAGTGAGACTCACCAGCCAACTTCACACAAACTACCTGTTCTTTTGCAGCCTAAGTGACTTCAAGATGAATCTTTCCCTTCGTCTTTAAAATTTTAAGACACACCACTACCAGAATTGGCAAGAATCCATTAGTTAAACTTCCAAGTCATTAGTCCCATAAAATCGTTATAGGCTAAAAAGAACAGTCGGTCCATGTAGAGGTAACTCTGGACTACGGGACTTCTGCAGATGTGGAATTTTGTTCATTTTGGCAGTTACCCGCCAGCACTTGCTGGGTGCCCTGCTCTGTGTGCACAGCGGCTGTCAAAACTGAGACTCCCAGTTTTCTGACAGCCCCACATCAATACTCTTGTTCAGAGTCTAGAGTGCTAACCATTATACTGTGGAACTTCAATACTATTGTTACGTGAAAGAAGTCAGTTACAAGAAAATGTATTTCCAGTATCCAGTGTTGTTACAATATACTGTGAAAGTTACATATTTTTGTAAAAAGTTACATTTTACATATATCTGGAATTAAAATATCAATATTACTAGTATTTATCTCTGGGGCATTATGGGTTATATTTTCTTCATTCTTTTTATTTTCTGAATTTTTTACAAGTATATATCACTTTCCTAATTGGGAAAATAATACGATAGTTAAAGTCAACAAAACACAATCAAAAAGTGTATGACAGAGACCCTTAAAAAGTTTGGAAGACACTGACATATGAGGCATTGGCAGACATAATCTAACTCTTAGTATCTAGGGAACTAATGTTGCAGGGAAGGTACACACACTTTTGTAGGTTACTGTTAGGCTTGTTTCATGTTTCAGAACCCCCTGGGGCTGGGGGACCTGAGCTACATCCTTTTGCCCTGCGACAAGGGAGGGTGTGAGCTGTTGGCCATGGACCTGGGTGAGCACCGAGGCTTTCTTCAGAGACCTTGTTCTCTGGGATCATACAGGTTCTTACGGCTGAATGGACAGTGCCTGTCTCAGCTGCCAGGTCACGAGGTCCGAGATCTCTGATGGCACCTGACCCGGCAGGTTCGGCATGTCAGTCATTGCTCTGTGAGCTTCAGGAAATCAGGCACTCCAGACATGCATCTGGAGATTAGGCTCTTGTCCCATAATTGCTTTTTCCTGGTTGTAGCCCTGCCCCCTCCCCTCAGACCTGGTCTTGGTTCTCCACGCCTCTGTACCAGGGCCTCATTTACAAATGCCCCAAGTCTATTTTTCTCCCCCTGCTTTGAGATAGTATTAACTACAGTCTAATTGCTGCTTCTTCATTCTGCCTTGGGTGTTCTGTTTTCTCGGCTGCCTTCCAGATTTCTCCTGAGGGTCAGCAGAGGGAAGGGGCCAGTGTTAGCACTCGGGCTGCCTTGTTACTAGGAGGCCTGTAGCCATAGTAACTGCAGCTAAGGGGAGATTTGAAATGTAGATATTTGGAACAGCCCGTAATCCCATCCGCTTTTGCTTTATGTCTGCTGTGCTGTCTCCCACATTAGAAAGGACTGGCCGTTGCAGAGAATAAAGGACACCTCCCTTACCATGACCTGCTGCATGGGGCTGTGCCTGGCTGCTGGCCTTGAAGGGTCAGGCAGTTTTCTGATGCTGCATCTATAAAGCTGGCTGCCTGTAGCTGAGCAAACCTTTTCTGTTAGCTGCAAACCAGGTGGGGCCCAGAGTACTGGAGGTGCTGCTGGGTCCCTGTTGACTTAAACAAAGGGTGTTTAGAGCCGGACTATGGTGATTGAAGCCTTCCTAAACTCATTCTCTCCCTGAGAAATATTCCTTCCCTTTTCTCTGCCTTAGAAGTAAGCTACCAAAGGGATCTGCTGCTCAGCCACACACGAGCCTGCTCTTTTAAGGGGCAGACATTACGCACAGTTATCTGTGAAGGGGTACACAATAAGGGTTGTCTTTTTCTCTGTGTATCCCTTTATACTTTGTATATTTTGTGTCACGTGCATGTTACTAAAAAGTGAATTTTAATGAAATAAAGTTATGCTGAAAAATGTAAAGCAGAGTTCTCAAGCCTTGTATTTCTGGACGTTGGTTTTAAATGTCCATACAGTTGGGCCAAATGGTCTTTTTTTTTTTAATTTTTTAATTTTTTTTTTTTTATTTTGAGAGCACATGCGAGCAGGGGAGGGGCAGAGAGAGGGAGAGACAGAATCCAGAGCAGGCTCCACACTGCCAGCACAGAGGCTGACGTGGGGTTTGATCCCACAAACTGCAAGATCCTGACCTGAGTGGAAATCAAGAGTCGGACGCCCAACCGACTGAGCCACCCAAGGGCCCCAATGGTTATTTATTTTTAAGTTTTTTAGATTTATTTTGAGATAGAGCACAAGCAGATAAGAGGCACAGAGAAAGACAGAATCCCAAGCAGGCTCCATGCCGTCAGCACAGAGTCCAATGCAGGGCTCGAACCCACAAACTGTGAGATCATGACCTGAGCAGAGATCAAGAATCTGATGCTTAACTGACTGAGCCACCCAGGCGCCCCAATGGTCATTTATTTTCAATTAAACGCATAAGAACTACAGGAGGACAGATCCCTTAGATGATGCCTGTGTCAGCCCAACCTTCAAGCCCAGGGGAGAAGCAGTCTTCATGCCTACTTGTGGTGTGAGCCCTTCTGCTTCCCAGCCCAGAGAGGAGAATGTTAAGGTTTATCATCAGCTCCTGTGTGAGTTCCCATCTAGCTGCTCTAAGCTGTCTGGGTTGACCAGTACGGCATTGTGGCTAACAGGTGTGTGTTCCCATGTTTTGGACTGAATATTGGGCCCTTGAATGGGTGGGAGAACAAACATGAGCTTGCCCTGGTGAGGTACACATGTTTGACAGCCTGATGTTATGACTGCTGCCTCAGAGAGCATTAACTGAAAATAAAGTAAAAGTGGCACCATACTTCTTAAATAGAAAACCTCCAGTCAGCTTTTAAACAGCCATGTGTTCTCCAGCTCACCTGGCTCTAAATAAATACATGGCCGTGCGTACCCACTTAGAGTCCGTGGCCCACACATGGGGTTGCTTCCTGCCTCCTTGGAAGCAGTGGTGAGAGGTCGGAGATGGCCCCAGTCATCCCTGGCTTATGTTACAGTAGAAGCAGCATCTGGCACCTGGGTCACTTTAGCTCCTTCCTGAGTCACTGGGCAGATCCCCTGGAATCCTGGGCTGCCAGGACCAGGTATCCACCATAGGCTGTCCCCAGCAACACTGATAGGACTGCCCTAGGACGTGGCCCTGAAGTACTCAACCCAAGGTTCCCATCTGGGCAAGAATGGGTTTGACCTCAGCCTTTTTAACCTACTGAGTCTGCATCCAACCCTACCCTCTTTTCTGTGGCATTCTGTCTTGGTGAATTGAGTCCTATCTTCTTGATGATGTGGCTTCACTAGGGCTAATCAGTGTTAGGCCTTTTCTTTACCATTTCTCTAAGGGAAACGCTGACTGTTCCACAGTGACTAATTTTCAACAAACTGCCCCGTCCCCAATTATGTAGCTCATCTGGGTTGAAATCAGTGAAAAGTTACACTGGAAATGGTTGTCTCAGTGCTGGTAGTAATTACTATGCACATATTCTCTAAGATTGTGCCCCACTCTCTTTGTTTCTTGTCATTGTTACCAAAACAAATGCCTCCATGTGTTTCCTTCAGTCGTCTAGTAGAGGTATTTGAGCCACACCACCCGGGCTGCCCATAGGAAGCCATCCAAGTCTGAAGGAAGGACGTGGACAGGATCGGGCACGTGTGTCTGGGGCATCCTGTGAGTGAGGCCCTTTCACCCGGAGGCACTATGGATGAGGGACAGCCTCAGAGGAATCACTGCCTTTCCTCACCTGCCCCTCTAGGGAGTGGTCACCTGGTGAAACTCAAACCAAGGATGTTTGTGGGGTGCCTGGTTGGGGGAGCTTTCGACTCTTGATCCCAGGGTCATGGGTTCAAGCCACACATTGGGTGTAGAGACTACTAAAAAAATAAAAAATAAAAGGACATTTGCATTGGCCTGTGTTTCCCAAAATGCAGTAAAGGCTGAGTTTTCTTTTAATTTTCAGGTGAAAGTGGGAGATACATTGGATCTTCTAATTGGAGAGGATAAAGAAGCAGAAACAGAGACAGTGATGAGGGTTCTCCTGAAAAAAGTGTTGGGAGAGAAAACTGAAAGCGAGAAGTACAGAGTGGTGTTACGCCGGTGGAAAAAGTTAAAGTTGCCTAAAAAGAGTATGTCTAAATAAATGAATTGCTTTCTATCAATAAAGCTACTTTCGAGTGATGGGGGAAAGGGCCAGCTTAAAAAGAGGGCATTTTTATTAAAGTTCTCTTGCCCTTAGTGGAAACTGCTGAGCTGTTTTGTGGAAATTGGGATCCATAGCTTGGAGACACTTCCCATGGCCTGGATTCCTCTCCAGGGCTTGATTTGTGCTCATTTTGACCTCGTTTTAGCCTCATGAGCATGAATGAGATGTGTGCTGAATGAATTAAGCCCAGAGAGGGTTTTAATGACTAGCCTGCTGTTCCCACATTAAATACGTCGGGAGTCCATGTAAAATAAACGGGCCTTGTTGTTTGTGCTTTCATTTCCATTTTATCCCTTTTGGCCAGCTTCCCTGGGTGCAGGCTTCTTAAGGCAAAATCAAGTAATGTCAAGGTCACCCTTCATATCCTCGAGGGAGAACACTGGGGGACCCCCTTTCACCACCAGCCCTTCTGAATTACCAACGTGTGAGCTTTAATTCCCTTCAGAGGTTTGCCTTCAGAAGTATGGATAAGTTGTTCTAACTCATTCTAAAGGGGCTAGTTAGGGCCCATCTAAAATTAATTGTTTAGGTCAGGGGCAGCCAGAGGCCTTTTTATGGCACTCAGGAATGGTTTTTACATTTTTAAAGCACTGTTAAAAGAAAAGAAGGAAGGAATATATCACAGAGACCTTATGTAGCCCACGAAACTTAAAGTATTTACTATCTGACCTTTGACAGAAGAATATGTGATGACCCTTCCCCCCTGCCCCAGTAAGCTGAGGGTTTGATTTTCAGATGAAAGTTGTTTTCAGTAGTAGGTTTCAGCTGAAACAGATTTTACCAATGAAGAGAACAAAGAATCAGAGAATCTAGTTCTCAAGAAGGTGTCATAAAAGGGGCCAAGCCTTAAAAAAAAATACATTATTAGAAGGGACACAGGGGCCCCTTGGTGGCTCAGTTGGTTGAGTGTCCGACTCTTGATTTCAGCTCAGGTCGTGATCCCAGGGTCATGAGTGGAGCCTGCCCCACTCCCTCTCTCCCTCTGCCCCCCTCTCTAAAATAAACATTTTTAAAATGTTTAAAAACTACAAGGGACACATACGTAATACACATGATCTAAGAAAAGGGCATCTGCAGAAATACTAGTTTGTAGTCTTCCAGGAACAGTTTCCTGGCACCAGAAGGTCAGCTCACTTAGAGACTTTATTAGCCTGTGTCATGTAAAAGAGACTGGCTGTGTCTGGGTCTTTTTATTTGCCCTCCAGGAATTCTTAGGAATTCAGGTTAACTGACAGTGAAGAGACACCTCTGTGGCCCAAAACAGTGGGATGTTTGGGCCCATGAGTCTGGAAGTCTTTACCACCTTGGATTTCTGAAGACTCAGGAAAATCGATTTTTATTTGAAAGCTCAAGTAAGCTCTCAGGGAGAAATATTACATACTGTCCAGTGTAATAGGGAATTTTTCTATCTTACCACTTGTTAACTGGACTTTGCTGACTTATTAGTAAAAACATGTTCGATTTCAACATGAGTTAGTTATGAATTGTAATCTAAGAGATAAATGTCCATAGTTTTTCCCATTTCCTTTACCTCTCTCTGTCCCTGTCTCCCTCTCCCTCTCTTCTCCAGACTTCTCTTGGGAAAGTTCTAGATATAGAAAGCCTAATTAGTATGGTGCAAGGCGGCATGATCTTGTGATGTGTCAGGGGTCCTGGTTTTTAGGCTCAGCCTTATCATCAGCAAGTTGGGTTACCTTGGTCATAGGTTGACCTTAGTCTCTCAGAGCTTCAGCTTCCTCATTGGTCAAATAAGGATCAGGATACTAACTGCCTTACCTTGTCCTGTGTTCGAATGAGGGAGAAAGTCAAGATGCGTTGTATGAGGTAAGAGGAGTTGTTGCAAGCTACACAGTGGGAAGAGCCACTCACTAGCGAGGCTTTTAGAAGCCCTGTGGGTAATTACCATCTCACCCAGCTGCTTGCAGTGTTTGGTTCTCTCCAGACGGTCTCTGTTTTAAAAAATCAAACTAAGAAAAGAAAAAAAAAACCCTGATGGGAGAATGTTGGTTTGGTGACAACATGTGGCAAAAACTGATCTCTCGCCGCTGTCTGCGGTACAAGGGACTTCAAACATATCTATGAAATCGCAGAAACAAAAGCAGTTCGTAAAGATTTGTAGAACTCTTGCAAGTTCACTCCATACTTGACCCCAAATGATGGTTGCTTTATAGTGCTACCCTGGCAAGGCCTCCTCAGTGAAAATTAAAGAAAATTTTAAAAGACTATGATGAAAGGATTAAAGATGTATATGTTTCCACTGCAATGGTTCTCGACCAGGGTATCCCCCCCACCCCCACCCCCGGGGACATTTGGCAATGTCTAGAGACGTTGGGGAGGGGGCGATAAGGGCATCGAGTGGATAGAGACCAGTGATGCCTCTAAACCCCCACAGTGTGTAGGACACCCTCACAACAGAGTTGTCTGACCCCAACTGTCGGGAGAGATGAGCTCAAGACACCTGCTCTCATGGGATGACAAGGAAGAATTTTTTTTTTTTAAGTTATGACTATTTTGGTGGAGGCTGATCTAGCGCTTATACCAGTAGTGATGGTTAATTCTTTCAAAGAAATGGCACTCCTCTAGGAAATATGATGCTAATTGCAGTTCTCTGCCAGACAGCATTCACGGTCTTTCCCGGAAAATTACATAGATGGCCAGGCAATCGTTTCATTATCTTTTTAGCATTTTGGAGAGAAAAGTAGACATTTGGGGGATACTCCTTCCTTAAGTCACAGTTTATTTGGTCAATGATAATTGAGGAGATGGGAACATAACTAGCGTTTTCTAAGAAGCTAAAAAGGGAGCAGATGTCAGTTGGGTGGTGGTGATGTTCCGTGAACCATCTAAAGGATGCAGGGTACAGGCAAGTAGATTCACACTCTACTGAAGTTCTGCCTTATCTTTCTCCTATGTATTTGGGCTTTCAAAAAGCTACTGTCGGGTTCTCAGCTTACCGACACTCTCAAGGGAATAGTGAAGGAAATTGCACACTGCACGGAGCAGCCGCAGTGAGCGCAGTATGCATCTCCAAAACCTCGGCAGGTCCCACAGCAATGTACTCACGCAACCACGGCAGTGTACTCACCTTGGAGATCAGCAGTCACCCCGAAACAGAATTGATGTTTCCCTTGGAGAGTCATTTGTTAAACATTTACCAGCACCTCAGGGGGTGGGCGGGGGCACACGCCCGGAAGTTTTTCCATTGGGAAATGCCCTGGCACCGGTACCCACCCCCCAAGCTATTCTTTCACATTTCTTTTTGCTGCTGTCTCGTTCTAGTTTATTTCCCTGTCCTCCTCTCATACGTTAGCCAAACAAGCTGATGTGTTTAATGTGTATCATTTTGTTTGCATGCTTTCTTGTAAAATGTGCTGTTCTTTTCATTTTGTATCTTATTTTTTCTACTCCGTGGTTTTGAAGCTCCATCCATGGCGCATCAATCTGTGGCTTCTCACTGCCACGTGATACCAAAGCGCATCCACCACATTTTGCCTGCCCCTTCTCCCAGACTCTCCCCAGCTCCCCTCACCGCAAATAACAGTGCTGCTTACTCGCCAGAACAGCTGAGCAAGGCTGCCTCCCACCAGCAACACGTGAAAGTGCCTGCAGACGTAGCCTCATCCAGCCCCGGCATGATCCAGCTTTCTAACTTTTGCCCGACTAATGTAGGAGTAAAGAGTTATTTTTAACACACATTCCTCATAAGTTCTCTTTTCCTGCACAGGAAAGCACCCCCCCCCCCCAGCCTGCTGCTTCTGCCTTTGGTAGCCGCTGCTGCCTCATCTGAGGGCTCTGAAATTGGATACAGCTTTCTGAGACTGCCGCTTTCCTGTTCCTCCCAAAGACCTGCTTGTTTGCCTAAGTCATTCATTATTTAACAGACCAGGTATATCAAAAGCAGACTGGTCAAAGTGTGATTTTTGCATGGTCTTGACATGGATCACTCACGATGCACTTCTTGATTCTTGATGTGTAGAGATGGCAATTCTTCCCAATGGGCTTTCTATCCTGGGACTTTATTCTCAAAGCTGGTGAGACCTTCCCCAAGGCAGATAAGTGAAGCCCCAAGAACTGCAGTCAGGGTAGAAGAGCAAGTGTCTAAAATGGGCAATTTCTGTTGAGAGGCCTGGACTGGTAACGCCCACTTCCAGAGCCCCACTCAGAGGGGTTACTACCAGATACTTCCTTCCCCATGCCATGTGTAGAATTTTCTTTAGGATTGTAGGGAAGATCCCTTAACCCTTGATTCTGAGACAGATACACAAAGGTGAGGCTAAAACGAAGTCAGCTCTGCGTTCAAGCAACACAAGCAGTATGAACCCGAAAAGAAGGCACCCATCACCAGGGGTCTTACATATACCGAAGTGTATGCCCCATATGCCTGAACTGTGTGCTGAGACTTCTGCTTGTCCAAACCCAGGAGGAGACTTCAGTTGAACACCTTGTGTCAGAAAATAACGGGGACTGAACACCAGGAAGACCAAGGCCGTCCGGTCCTGCAGCCAGCATTCACAGCATCTTAGCAATGTTTCAGTCTGTGAGAAGCAGGAGAGTCAGGAAACTGGGCCTGCAGGTGCCTCGGGCCAGACTCCAGCCTTGTTCCATCTGCATTGGCCTCAGCTGTCTACACCAAGCCAGGGAGCCAAGCTTCCCAGTCTGCTTATACCCACTGTGCATCTTGAAAGTCCGTTTCAGGCAAGAGATGTTAGGTTTTGTGTTTACTATCAGAGCCTTCTCTCTCCAAGGCCTCTTAGCTACCAACAAGTGAGTTTGGGACTTGTCAGAGTCATGGAACAGTGCCTAGGAGATAACAGACATTACAAATATTTTTGCAGAAGGAATGAACTTCCTTTAGAAGCAGACATGGTTCTTACCGCATCCCTTGTTCTGTTTCCTGCATTGACAGGTTTCCTGAGTCAAACACGCACTTAGGCAGATCCAGAAACTGTGGACAGTTAGCAAAACCCCTAATTCAATGGTAGGAGACCCCTAGGCAGAAAGATGGGGAAATTTACTGCACTCAGCCACACTAGCGGCAGTGCAGAAATTAGGAACACAGACTTTGGAGTCAGATACTGGAGTCAGACTGGTCATCACTGGCACCCCCCAGCTCTGCCAGCTTCATGACCTTGACCTCTGGAAGCATCCCCATCTGTAAAATGGGGTATGGAAACATCTACCCCACAGGGTTTCTGTGAGGACTGAATGACATGTCAAATCCCTAGCATGTTCCTCACCTATTACAGGGCTCAGAAAAATGGGAGCTCTTACAAAAACATCAACTCTGTGTAATTTAAAAGCCCACTGTCACTTTTGACTACACAGTCATCACACTGTAGGAGCTTCTGGAAGGACCGGGCTGTGGCACTAATGTCTCAACATCTGTCAAGGATACAGTCCACCATGAGGACTACAAACTGTATTTAGAACAAATCAATTCTTACTCCTTAAAATCAATGAACAGGCTTCCTCCTGCAAAAGCGCTCTGGCAAAAGCCATCACGTTTGGCCACTGCCCCTAAGTCTTGATGTATTCGTGAACCTGCTTCTTCCCACTGACCTAAAAGCTAAGATTTAGTTTATCGCTAGTTAAGAAGCAGTTTTATTGCAACAGGAAACCACTTACTTCAGCTCAGATCTATTTCTAATGATCAGGAAAGTGCTAAGCCTTCGGTTTCCTTGATATTCACAGCACGTTTTGTGAAGTCACAGCGCAGTTCTGGGTGTGCCGTGGACCAGCAGGACCAGCATCACCTGGGAACTTATTAGAAATGCAAATGCTTGGGCGCCATCCAGACCTGCTGCGGCAGAATCCCTGGGGATGGAGCCCACTGATCTGGTTTGACATGCCCTCTGGTGGTTCTGACCCTACCCGATGCTGATAGAATATTACCCAGATCCCTTACCAGTGCGTCCAACCCCTAGCGGCTGAGGGCCAGCTAACCGCTCACGGCAGCCCTTCTGGAGCGGGCCCTTGGCCATCCTACTGGGCGAGCTACCCTTTTCCCTGGGAGACACCTCTGACAATAACCAGCCAGCCCCTCTGCCTCAGCTGGGTCTGATTACGCCAAATAACCCATATTCTAGGTCTTCCCTGTATGGGGATGAAGCTGGACTGCAGTGGAGACTACACTCTTGCTCCTGGCCTTCCCTGCCCACCACCCCCCCACCCCTTCTCCTGAGGGCACACCCACAACCAATCTCTCAGGGATGCCCTCAGGCTCCGCCCCTAGAGAACCTGACCCTCGGCAATTACTTTCACAAATTCTCCCCAAATTTGCTCCCTATTACCAGAACAGGGGTCTCCACAATCGCCAGTGATTTCACACACGGCAATTCTAAAACCAGCACACCCATATCTAAGATCAAATTGGGGCTTAGAGGATGTGGGTGATGACACCACTGGCTTGCATTTGTTTTTGGATCTGAATCTTTGTGTGTTGTGACCCAGGGATGCTTTAGTACCCAGGATGGTGTGGTATCATAGGAATGGACATACGGGTTTAAACCCTGACACCGCCATCTGCCAGCTGTGTGAACTTGGGCAAGAAACATACTTCTTTCTGCTTCCTTACCACAAAACAGATAATAACAGTGCCCAAGACACTGAGTTTTTGTGAGAATCAAATGAGATAGTACGTACACCATTCAGGGCCATACCTTTCTTAACAGGCACAATTATGGGACTTCCCTTACAGGGTTTTCGAGAGGATCATAAGGTACGGTTCTTGGTGTGCCTGGCACGTGGCTTATACTCAGTGAACGTTAGGTGCCGTTACAGCCAGTAGGCAGTGAATGTTCATTCCTTTCCCACCACTGGCCGGGGGCGGGGGGGGGGGGGCGGTAACTCATTTAGAAGCTCCCTGAGCGTCGATTGCACCTCACCATCCCAGTGATCGTAATAATTTAGTGTGCAGTTCTTACCTCTGAGAACTAGATTTGGTAAGTAAGCTCCCATATATTGAAATTCTGTGACTTTTTCTTTTTGGTAGAAAACGAACATACCTACAGCCAGAATGAAAGAATTTAGTCTTCCTTCAAGTCCTGCTTAAACTTGCTACTCCAGCCCCTGACCCACCCTAGCCTGCTGAGGAGGCTTACACACACACACACACACACACACACACACACACACACACGTCAGGATTCACAACTGATCACACAGCGGCTGTAGGAAAAGTGTTCCAATCACAAGCCACAAATTCCTTTGTATCTTTGTGACCCCTGGGCCAAAAATGTTTCTCTGACAGCTTGAGATACTATTTTTACTACGAATATTAAAGTTAGTAATTTGTCATTAGCCAAACAGAAGAGGTGAGAGGAAACACGCATCCTTCCTTTTGTTATCAGGTAATCATATTAGTTTTGAGGAACTAAATCCCATTTGATCCAAAAAAAAAAAAAAAAAAAGTGCCGTGAAGCTCTGCTACCTTGGCAGCAGGGCTGGTCTGGCACCTGACCAGGAAAGGTATGAAAAGGTCAAATGTACCTCCCACTATGTGGCCAGGAAGTGGTTTGTGTAGAAAAGGGCTAGGACTTATTTGGCGACCTCTCATTCAGCGGTGGCCAACTGCAATCCTCTGTGGGCTGCAGCCCTACAGGCAGTGTGGCAGCCCCAGAGGCTGGGATCCCCCCTGAGCGGTCACGGCCTCCCCTGGGAGGGGGGAAGACAAACCAACAAACCGACAGACACAGGTTCTGGCAGACCTGTGCCCTAAGAAAACAAGATGTTGCAAACACCATATTTTTTTCTAGTTTTATAACATTTTATATAACTCATAAAACAGTGCTTGTATAAAAATTCACACACAGTTGCTAGAGAGCATACAATTTCCAAAAATGTCCTGGGTTTTTGTTACATTCAGTTTTCTAAGGATGCACTCAAATCAATGGTAAAATGCAGACATTATGTGGTATTTCATTATCTTTGGTAAAACTATTCCCATTATTTTGTCTCCTCACAGTATTAACTCTGATATCCACTTTGTGCAGGGTCTGCTATCACTAGGATGTCAGAAAAACATTAAGGCTGGATCTACACGAGGCAAGTATTTCCAAACGGCAGGAACAGCCCCTTGGCCCCCACGTCCACCGCACGCCGCTCTCCACACAGCCAGGCAGGGTGAGAGGTCGCAGTGACTTCTCACCGCGGGTCTCAGGACCCCATCCCAATCAGACAAGAAGCAAACATTGGGGGGGGGGGGAGGAAAGGGGTGGAAACTGAGGCCATCTCTGTAGGAACGCAAGTGGCCATGCTGCGGTGTGTGGTCAGGCCAGTGACTCTTACCATTGAAACAGCTAATCCTTTCACCACTAAGTAGATCCCATTGGTTGGTTGATGATTGCTGCTGATGTGGCACCCCCTCCACCCAAACTTAAGGAGAAAGGAAGATTTGGGGCCAACGCTGAAGGGGGAGGGGCACACTTTTGCCCATGACACTAGACAACTTTATTCCCTGTCAAACATTTGTTGTCATGTAGACACAGCCAAAGTGAACTGAAGCAGGATTAGAACACTTAGTACATTCATGACTACCTTCATACATTCTTTTAAAACTTACTAACAGAGAAAACGAGGGACACTACCACCTACTGTGACTGGCTATTTTACTTACCATCAGAATGTGTCTGTGCTAATTCTTTAGTTCTCCAGATACGAAGAAAAAAATAACCCCAAAACAAACAAGTAAAAACCCATGAATTTAGATGGGGAGGGGGACGGGGTTTACCAACACATTTTATGGAAAACATTAAATTTTGAAAAAAGTTAAGTATTTTGTACTTCTATTGCTTCGTGTAAAAAACTGCCCTGGAGCCTTGGAGCCCACCTGTATGGCTGGAGAACTGAGGACACCATACAGACAGACACCTGCAGGTGTTTCCTGGTGAGACAGTCCAGAGGGACAGGAAACAACTTCCCAGAGTGCGTCCACCTCTCTTCTCTAAAAGGGACTCTAAGATTTGGGGCGGGGGTGGGGTGGGGTGGGGAGGAGAAGCCCTACGCAGGAAAGGTATTAAGGAAACGACCAAAATAACAGCTTCCAAAAACTGAACATGCTCTAGGCTGTGAAGAAACACATTTCATTCCTAGAACCTGTTGATTTCTCTAACGTGGGTAGATAGGACTTTGCGTTATTAATAAATGATTGTGCTTCTGAAGTTGCAGGGTCAGAGTCCACCCTCTAGAAAGCAGGGCAATTTTCGCATGGCTTGGAATCCTCTTGGACACATCCTAGAGACCAGAACAAATTCCATGGCACTCTCCAACCAACAGGGCTGGCGGGCGAGAGCGCCACCGCCATCTTTGGGTAGGGCGCGTGCACGCGCACACGCGCACGTGTGTGTTGGAGAGACTAAGGCATAGAGAAAGGCCCAAGTGAGGAGGAAAAAGTGAGTTTCCTGGATGCTCTAGTCCCTTCTTTCCAGGCACAAAGAGGCTGAGCTTGTTATTCCTATAGGCCCCCTTCATCCCACTTAAGTTGTTTCGTAGGAAGAAAATGTATGTGCACGTGTGGGTGGGTGTGGGTGTAGGTGAGAGTCCTCAAGTCCCTGTGCATTTCTAAATTGCAATAATTTAGGGCTGCAGTTTCAACAGAAATAATCTGTGACATTTAAAAGCGAATTTACTAAAGTTAGATCAGCAACTTTACATTGCTCAAAATCTTGTCATTAAAAAAAAAAAAAAAAAAAAAAAAGCCCTCTGGGTGTAGGCAAAATTACGTCAAATAGCCACCGGAACTGAAGTCCTTATCGGTTGTATAAAGAAAATTCACAGATTGTTTCGATCACTTCTGCATTTTAAGGTAGCAAAACATTAAGCCACTAGGCTATTCAATCAGCAACATCCCACAAGGGTTTTAGGACTACCCTGTGTGATTCAGTTCATTTTCCGAGTTTCTGGTAGGATGTATTCAGCTTGGGTTACACTGTCTCCTTTCCCTCGTAGGGATTGGGACCCCAAAGTCAGGTAGGTAAAGGTATTGTTTTTCAGGACTTTACGTGCTGGGGAATTTCCCGATTGGTAGTCCTGGAAAGTATGCCACTGGCCCGGAGCAGTCTGGCCTTCCCAACCAGTGAGGAGAAGAGATGTCTTACTCCGAGGCCAAGTGACTGGCCAGGTGTAGGGCGGCAGAGCTCCTAGGGGGTCCGAGGGGACAACTGAGTGGACTCTGGCAAGGGACAGGGGAGCCCCATTTGAATGACCTGTGACCTTCCAATGCCAAATATCCCCAAGAGGGCCCGAGGCCTGGGCTTGCCCTGAGGAACAAGGATGTGCTACCGACCGGAGGGGCTAACACTGAGGTGTGGTGAGACCACCAGACAGCTCCCAGAACCTGGGTGTCACACAGATACATACACGGAAAGTAAACAGCTTTGGTGAGCCCAAAGGGGCCCATCCTTAAATCAAACAAGAAGCTAAACACCCACACAGACTGTTTTCCAAGGAAATGTGTCTGCCCCTCCAAACAGCATCCTTGTGTAGAGAGGGAAGGGGGCAGTGGAAGGACACAGCTCAAATGACATTGTGTACGTGTTTCCACGTCTATCTACATTCATATCATCATCATCATCATCATCATCCAGTGTTCTCGTCTACAGAGAGTGAGCACGACATTCTACCCACATGGCAACTACAAACAGGCCAGGCCGTGTGAGGCCCCTTCCTCAGCACCACAGTGGAAGGGAGAACGCGACCATGGTGGGAAAGGACATCACACTATTCCATCCCTTCTACTGCCATCCAGGGGGCATCTTGATCCTTCTAAAATCAGATGTAAAAGACAAGGTCAGGAAAATTGGTCTCTGTGCCACCTGAAGCTATTATTGGCCATCATGCATGAACATGGCACTTGTAAAAATTTCATAAATCTGAAACCATCTTAAAAAAAAAAAAAAAATCCCAGCAACTGAAGTCATCTTACAGTACTTCACCTCAAATATTTAAAAGATATTTTTTCTAAGTAAAATGGCCCCCAAAGAGCCCAATGATTTTTTTTTTAAAAAGGGTTTCTTTTTAATTAAAAAATTTTTTTGATAAAAATGGAAGATGTAAAATGTGGGCAGAGGAACAAGAGAGTTGCTGAATATGCATCTGAAATTGCAGGGGGGTGGGGGGACACAGCCCAGGAGAGGACCACTCCTGAGGCCTCTCTACTCTCACGGCTCAGCTCTCCCCAACTCCTGCGGCACCGCTGGGGCACAGGACAAAAGTCGTGAGCAGGAGAGACCGAACGCAAGGCTTCTTTCCTGTGGTTGGGTGGTGTTTACGTGTGCAAATGTAGTAAGCCACTCCCCACTGACATAAGGTGCGTGTCTGTGGATACCATTCACTGCTCCAAAAGAACGCTCAGTCCCCGGGGCGCCCATCACTTCTCCACTTTCTTGGCTTTCTTCAGGATGTCGCACTTTTTCCTGTTGGGGCGGCGGCACCGCTCGTCGATGCTGGGGATACACTCGTAGTGCCACACCTCCTCCATCTTCTCCACCGGGTAGACGGCCTCCACGTAATGCCGGATGAGCCGCAGCCGCGTCGGATCCAGCTGCTTCTTGTTGCAGGCGCCGGAGTGGTTGTACTGCAGCCGGAGGTTCTCGGCGGTGAAGAGTTCCGGAAAGAGCCTGACCAGGAGCCGGGCGGCGAAGTTGCCCACGGAGAGGCTCTGCTGCACGATCTCACGCACCTCCTTGTCCGACAGCAGGTACGGTGAAGGCACCGGGAAGTCGGGCGAGGGGACCACCAGCTCGTCCAGGGGGATCTTGCAGAAGTCCTTGCTGCTTCTCTCGGGCGGCAGCGGGGGCCCCTCAAACTCCTCTCGGAACCTCTCGGGGTTGATTGCATAGCTCGCCAGGTCCCTACACTCGGGGCCCGGCACGTGCACCTTGCGCTGCTGCTGGTAGGAGCGCCGCTGCTCCGTGTCCCGGCGCCGGCAGCGCTCGTCCAGCTTGCCCACGAACTCCAGCGTCCACACGCGGTCGTTCTTGGCGCGGGGGTAGAGCAGCTGCACGTAGTGGCGGATGAGCTTGATGCGCGACGGGTCCAGCTGCTTCTTGCCCAGCGAGCCGCTGCAGTTGTACTGCTTGCGCAGGTTCTCGTGCGTGAAGAGCTCGGGGAAGAGGTGCACCAGCAGGCGCGAGGCGAAGTTGCCGATGGACAGGCTGCTCTCGTAGATGCTGCGCAGCTGCTCCTTGCTGAGCAGGCAGTCGGCGCCCGGCACCTCGAAGTCGGGCTGCGGGATCTCCAGCTTGTCGAAGTCGATGGGCACCAGCCAGATCTTCTTGGAGCGCCGGCCGGGCCGCTCACCCTCGAAGCTGTCTTCCACCTTGACCACGGAGATGTCGTCCGGCAGGCTGGAGGAGTCGTAGCAGTCGTCCCGCGCGGGCTCGCCCTCACTGCCCCCGTCCAGCGCCAGGCCTTCGAGCTCGTCGTTGAGGCGCTGGGCGCACTGCTGCAGCCAGGCCTCCTCCTCCTGCATGTCGGGGAAGTAGATCTCCGTGTAGTTGCGGATGATCTGCAGCCTCTGCGGGTCCAGCTCCTGCTTGCCGCCGTCCCCGTAGCAGCTGTACTGCTCGCCCAGCTTCCGGTGGTCGAAGAGCTCGGGGAAGAGCCGGTGGAGAAGGAAGACGGCAAACTCGCCGGGGGAGGATGCTTCGTCCAGGAACTCGGTGAGGTCCTGCGTGTCCACCACGTGGTCGGAGGCGATGGTGCTGCTCCGGTCCAGGGACAGGGCCTCCTCCTGGTCCTTGTTGTCCAGGAAGTGGCCGGCATCCACCTGCTCGGCCTCAAAGAAGCCGGGGACCTGGCCGCCGGGCTGGCTGTCCTCCATCTCCCGCTGCGCCCAGAAGCGGCTGAAGAAGTCATTCAGCTGGGGCAGACACTCGGCCTGCCACACGGCCGTGTCCTTCACCGAGGGGTAGTAGACCTCCACGTAGTTGCGGATGAGCTGCAGGTGCAGCGACTCCAGCTTCCGCTTGGCCGCGAAGCCGCAGGCACTGCAGCCGCGGGAGAAGTCCACGTCGCTGAACAGCTCGGGGAAGAGCTGCACCAGCAGGCGGCAGGCCAGGTCACCGCCCGACAGGCTCTGGTCCACGATCTGCTTGAGCTCGGCCGCCGTGAGCTGGTACTCCGGGGGCGGCTGGAACTTGGCCACCATCTCGGTGGGGCTCACCTGCTTCTTGATGCGGCTCACCTCCAGGGAGAGCAGGTCCACCTTGCTGTGCAGCTGGGACATGTTGGAGGACAGCGTGTTGAGCATGTAGAACATCTTCTGGATCAGAAAGTAGATGTTGGGGTCACCGTCGGTGGCCGCTGCGGCGCTGCCACAGTCCCGCTTCTGTGGTTCGTTCAGGAGCCGCAGCGGCGAGGGGCTGTTGCTGGAGTTTGCCTTCTCGAAGAGCTCGTACGTGTTGAGCATGTCCCCGGCGGGAGGGTTCTTCTTCTCCATGATCTTGTGCGAGATGCCATACAGAGGCTTCTTGTAAGAGGGGGTGGTCACCTCGCCGCAGGGCTCCTCCTCGCCGGGCCACGCGGAGCCCAGGTTCTTGCCCCTGCTGGCCTGCTCTCCGTTGCCCTGGCAGGGCGAGCAGTTCTCCCGGTTCCGCATGCCTGCTAGGAGTGCCTGGAAAACAAACACTGTGTTAGGGTGTTCCGGTTTACTACATGAAACGCAGGTCTCGGTCACACGGAGGTGCCAAGGTCAATCTTGGAAGCACTCGAGAAAGCACCGCCCTCGCCCCTATTCACTCTGCTGGTCCCAGAACGCACAGCTAACACAAACCTGCACCCCTGTGCCAAAAGAGCTCGCTCTTCCTGCTTCCTAAGAGAGGCTCGGCCTGGACCTGGAAGGCGTCAGCTTCCTGCAGGACTCCGGTGCTGCACTTCCTGCACACAGGGCCTGAGGGGCAACAGTGCTGCTGGGGGAGGGAGACGCCACAAGGACTAGAGAAGCCCCTGAGGTCACCTCACTGACCCGGGCCTCCGTCTACTCTCAGGCAGGCATAAGGACTCCTGCCCACAGCAGCTCCAGAAGGTAGCGGCATGTCTTCCAGTCCACAGCCTCTAGGAGAACAGGCGTCTCCACTCCAGATGGCTCCCGAGGTGCACAGTGGTACATACGCACAGGAGAATTGGGGTCTGCTGCAACTCTACCACCGTCTGGAATGACATCTTATCTCAGACCGGAAAAGGGCTGGCCCAGAACTGTCCCGGGGCCTGTGCAACTGTGGATTCCATGACGTGATGGGCTCGCCCAGGTTTCTAAGTCACCGTCTCCCGTTGGTCCAGCGGCCCTTCTCAAGCAGATTGCAGGAGACGAGTAAGCCCCGATGGCTTAAGGCAGCCACCGTACATAATGAATGCCTCTCCTGTGTATCTACAAGGTTACTTGCCATGTACTATCCAGCCTTGCTCAGCAAAGGACAGTGAGAGAATTAAACCCTACCAAATTGATTTTCAGGGATGATTTCCTCAACTCGCCCAAGGATAGCAGGGACACTCGTCAAGTCCACTGTTGCAGGACTCCCAGGGCAAGCTCCAGATACCCTTTAAAGACCCCAAGCCTGAGTCCAGCCTCCACGGCCAGACAGCCATCACCCTGGCCATCTGAGAACCCAGAGTGCTTGCTGCTTTCACCGGTGGTCTCCCCTGCTGCCAGGCCCTGAGGCTTATTTACGTATATGTGGACAAGTGATTTTCAACACAGGCCCAAAGGAGATTCAGGAGAAGAAGGACAATCTTTCAGCTAATGATGCTGAACAGCTGGACATAGATATGCCAAAACAAACAAAAACTTCCAGCCTACACGCACCATGTAAAAAAATTAACTTAAAGTGGATTGTGGGTGTAAATGTAAAACCTAATTTAAAATTCTAACACTTCTAGAAGAAGACATAAGAGAAATCCTTTATGACCTTGGTTTAGGCAAATATTTCTTGGACATGACACCACAAGCACCATCCGTAAGAGAAGAAAACTGACAAACTGGACTTCATCAAAACCACAAAAACTTTTGCTCCTTAAAAGACCATATTAAAAGAAAGAAAAACAGCTCACACTGGAAGAAGTATTGGCAAGCCATCTATCTGATAAAGGAGCTTAATCCAGAATACATAAAGAACTCTCACTCAATAATGACATACAACTCAATGATTTCAATAGCCGCTTCAAACAACATATATAAATAGCAAATAAGCGTGCAAAAAGATGCTTATTAGTAGCAGGCAAGTTAAAACCCACTCGGAGATACCTCATCACTCCTACCAAAATGGGTACAAACAAAAAGACAATACCAAGCGCTGGAAAATGTAAAGGAACGGAAGCCCTCCCATACTGCTGGTGGGGGGGTATGATATGGCATAACAATTGGTAGTTTCTTAAAAAGATAAATATACATGGCCCATACGACTTGGGTATTTCATTCCTAGATATTTATTTACCAAGGAAAAAGAAAGCAGTTAATCACACAGAGATTTGTACACAAATGTTCACGGCAGCCCTATTTGTAAAGAGTCCAAAGCTGGAAACCCAAAATTTTATCAACAAGTATACAGATAAACAAACTGTGCTATATTCATAGGATGGAATACTACTCAGCAACAGAACTCATACATGTACTACTACTCATGAGGAGTCTCAAAATAATTATGCTAAAAGAAGCCAGGCAGGGGAGCCTGGGTAGCTCAGTCGGTTAACTATCTGATTCTTGATTTTGGCTCAGGTCACGGTCTCATGGTTTGTGAGCTTGAGCCCCACATAGGGCTTTATACTGACAGTGCGGAGCCTGCTTGGGATTCTCTCTCTCCTCTCTCTCTGCCCCTGCCTCGCTCGTTTGCAGTGTGTGTGCACGCATGTGCGCTCTCTCACTGTCTCTCTCTCAAAATAAATATTTTTTTTTAAAAAGAAAACAGTTAAAAAAAAAAAAAAGAAGCTAAACAAAAGAGGCCATGCTGTATGATTCCATTCAGAATCATGTGTTCAGAAACACAAACTTACCTATCAATGATGACAGAAAGCAGATTAGTGGTCACCTGGGGGTGAAGGAAAGATGCAAAGTGGCACATGGAAACTTTAAGGTATTGGATGATTCCTGTTTATTATCTTGATCATGGTGATAGCCTCACTGGCATACACATATGTCAGAAGGTATCAAATGGGTAGGCTTTATATATTGTGCCATTCATTGTAGTTCATTCCCAACTTAACCTGTTTTCGACAAATGTTAAACTTGACCCCCAAACTTACTGGAATACATTTTTGAGGGTTTAATCGAGCAGAAGAGCTAACTGGTGAACACTGGTAGGTTTCACAGGAACACGCAGGGCCTAAGCACAAAGTGTTTGCTGTTACTGACAGATGTGTGCCCCCAGCAACTGCAGAACTGAGAAGAACAAAGGCCATCCTTTGGATGCTTCACACCCAGGGAAAAATATGGTTGGTGTAGGGTGGCCTAGGCCAGGGCTTCAGAAACTCTAATATACATGTGAATCACCCGGGACCTTGTTAACAATGCAGATTCTGGTCCCTGAACCTGCATTTCCTCTAATTTTTTTTTTTAAGTTTATTTATTGTTTTAGTAATCTCTACATCCAATGTGGGGCTCGAACTCATGACCCCGAGATCAAGAGTTGCGTGCTCTTCTGACCAAGCCAGGCAGGCTCCCCTGGGCCTGCCTTTCTAACACGCTCCCAGGTACTGTTGGTCCTCTCTGAGTAGCAGAGGACTGGAAGACCGTGTCTGCTCTCAGTTTGTCTCACCCAGGCAGATTCAATGTCATTTGTAGGACTTCAAATAACTAATGCCAGCACAAAACAGTACATGATGTGTTTTTCTCTTGTAGCCTGAAAAGGGTAGGGAAAAGAGACAATCTCGAGAGGCTAGATTTGCAATGGCATGTGGGCAATAAATAGGTAGGTAGGTCTAAGGTGAAAAGAGAGCAATGAGGCCACATAAACACATAAAACTTTGATCCTTCTAAGCCACCCACAAGTTATATTTCATTTAAATATATGGATCTTCTCTTGTAGATAATAGAATAATCTGACTCACATTACAGTAAGTAAGATTCATTTTTTGCCTGCCTCTGTTGATAACAACAATGCAAAAGAAAAGCTACTCTACTCTGTAAGAACCTGAAGATAGAAAAATTCTTTTTTTTTTTTAAGTTTATTTAATTTTGAGTGAGAGAGAGAGAGAGAGAGAGAGGCAGAATCCGTACTGCCAGCACAGAGCCGGACTCGGAGGCTCCATCTCAAGAACCGTGAGCCCATGACCTGAGCCGAGATCAAGAGTCAGACTCTTAACTGACTGAGCCACCCAGGAGCCCCTGAAGATAGAGGAATTCTTATAAGGGTTATAATTATGCCATGGAGCTGGCCAATACTTTCTTCAAGGTTTGTTTGTATAATGTGATGAAGGGTCAAAGGCACCTGGCCTGGCCCTCCTCCTCCAACCCATGCTTCTCAGGAACAGAGGACCAGGAGCCACTGGGGTGGGAGAAGCCTACCGTGAAGGACCTGCCGCCTGCCTCTCTCCCTGCTGGGGTCTCCTCACCAAGCTGCCCCCCATCGTCATCACACTGTATGACTGTTATATGATGGGACCATGTCATTCCTGAGTCTACCCCCACCCAGTGCCTTGCAAAATGCCTGGGACACAGAATTGCTCAATGAATGTCAGCCACAAGCACGGACGGTTAAAACAGGCAAGATGTTCTAAGATTCTCAAATACGTGCTTTCAAAAAAGGAGCTGTTCAGATAGGCCACTAGCTTTATGAATAACATGTCTGTAGAGAGATATAAAAGCGTGGATAAGATCTCAGCTTGCGCTGTCCTCTGTGACCTTGGCCAAATCAATGATTTTTCATGCCTCAGCTTCTAGTACCTCAGGGATAAATAATGGTATGTCTCACAGGGTAGTTATGAAGACTTAATAAGATAATGTACAGAAAGCACTGAGCCCTGTCTGAATCACAGTAAGTGCTTAATAAATATTCACTGTTAGAATATAATTATTATTAAGCAGTGATATTCCCAAACCAGAGCAGAGGTAACACAGTGGGCTTTTTATTAAACTAGTTGTAATGATTACTCTCAAGCAGTAAACAAAAGGAGGACTTTCCTATAATGCATCAGGGTTAGTCACTCATGGAAGGCACTTCTTAGAGGTCTGTTTGTCCTAAAGACTGGGGGCGGGGGAGGAGCACAGGACATCAGAGCTGAAGGTGGGGTTTGAAGCTCTTTACAGCAATTTTGCTCTGCTATCAGACAGAGAGCAAAGGATTCTGAAGGGAGAGAGGCAGGGAGGAAGCCACAAACACACATCATAAATTTGGAGAAAGGAAGGGATGGAGAGGAAAGTGTTCACTCCAACACTGGAGTGGAATTGGAACTGTGGGTCATGACCCATTAGTTAAATGATGAAGTTATTTTGGTGGGTCATGACCAGCATAAGAAGGGAGAAAGATTGAGGAAAGGCAGAAGGAAAAAAAAAAAAAAAAAAGGAAGGGAGGAGGGAAAAAAAGAAAATAGAATAGAAAATATCAGAGTGCACTGCACATAGTAAGTAAATTTGGGAAAGTTTTGCTTTGTTTCTGTGTCTGTACATTTACATACAAATCCATGTACGTGAGTTCTGTTTCTCTACAAGGTGAATTTATTTACAACTGCACACCGCTGAAAAGCACGGCCCTAATAAATTCAAACTGCCTTATTTGCTAATTCCTGTAGGCTGTAAATTAGATTTTAGCAACTTATTCACCATTAAATTCAATTACACCAAAATAATTTTGGAAGTCCTATGGATCATGAAATTACCATGAGGTTTAACCAATATAGAGGAATTTGAGTTTCTAATGGCAATCATTAAAAAAATCATAAATACATTAGGAGTGATTTTAGAAAAAGGGTCTTTGCTTTACAAGTGATCCCACTAATACATTTAAAATAGGATTTTGGGGGCACCTGGGTGGCTCAGTTGGTTGAGCATCCAACTCTTGATTTTGGCTCAGGTGCTTAAGACTCTCCATCTCTCGTTCTCCCTCCCTCTGCTCCTCTCCCCTGCTCATACACTCTCTCTCTCTTTAATAAAAAAAATAAAGTAAGATTCTGTGCAGAGATCACCAGAAACTCACATGCCATGCAGCAAAAGTACCCACATTCTAGAGAGAGATCTGCCGTAATTAACACCCAGTGTAGAGAGTAAGTACAAGGGAAATTTTCTGGGTGAATTGCCTGAATACCAATAACAAATAGAAGTCATTGGACTCCCCCACATTCCTACACAGGCAGAAGGCCAAAGTGTATCAGAACTGGAAATCCCCTCTATAGCTCTCACTGTTCAGGATCATTAATAAAAATATTGCAGTTTCTACTAAGCATGTTAGAAACACTGCCATCAGTAGAAACATTTTTGGCTAACTTGCCTGAATAAAAAAATTAAGTTAGAGTCCCAGTAGAGGGCAACATTCCTCCCTCCCAGGGACCTTAAATACACAATTCAACACAAAACACAACACAAGCACTAAAGAGAAGGTTCTTAGATATCCCCACACTGGTGTCCTGTCAGCTCAGTGTCCCAATTAATTCCACGAATGCTGCCAAGGCGACGACGGGCTGGCCGCATTTGCCGCTGATGATAAAATCTCTGCTCAGCTGTCTAGGAGTATCAAGAAATCTTTAAATCTGTGCTACTTGGCACTGGGTGTCTAGAGCTGACACGTCCCCAATTCTCTGAGGCTCATCTTCCAGCCATATGGGAACTCTGTGCGCAGCTCGGCTCGGCAGTGCCAGCATCTCCTGGATGCGGTCGGGGCATTTCATTCCACGGCTAATACCCTCAGACTCCAGCGGGAAGGCCCAAATCCCTTGCTGGAGAATATAAGCAAAAAGAGGTTGATATTGGGCTCCAAGAGAGCGTTAAGTAGACCATGTAGGGGACATTCCATGTGTCCGTGTCCAGCTACACCCCAGGGATTGGGTCACCGTGGAAATCCTTCAAGCATTAAACTTCTTCCCCATATGACTCCGAATCCAAAGGCCATCACTGAATTCAGGTTGACAAATGATGAGTGGCCAAACGGTGCCCAGAGAGTCAGCAAACTGGAACACCAAGAAAGCAGCACGCCTTCCAGAGAGTAGAGAGTAGAGAATCAATATGGCATCAAGGGTAGACCATGTGAATCAACTCCTAGGGGGCCGGGCATGAATAACCAAGGCAGAGGTGGAGCTTACCTTTTTCATTTTCAACAGAACTTTTCTCTTCATCATCACCATCACCATTAAATGACCAGATACCATGAAGTCATAAGGTCTGGCAGACCTCTCTGCCACACAGAGCCAGTCAGCAAAGAGCACTGAGTACCTAGCATCCGGCAGGCACCATGCAAGGCTCTGGGGACACAGGAAACAAGCTAGACAGTCTCTGACCTCATGGTTTTTACCCTTCGGGTCATCCTTATACTGTTAACGGATGAAGAAATTGCTGTGATGCCTGAAGAAATAAGAACCTGGGAGATGAGGCAATCACAATGGAGAAGAGACAGGCCAGGGGGGTGGCAAACTGTCCGGGCAGGTCATTTTCAAAGGCTTCTCACAACATCTTACAAATACCCCACAGCCCCTTAACTGTGGCGTTCAACTGCACAGGTCCAAATCAAGCAGGCTTGAGAGCACTGACTTCTCGGAGCCTCGTTAAAATGGGAATGCACGGTACCTATCTGCGACGGGTGCTGCAGAAATGACTTTGAATCTCCAGCTGGTACCACAGTCTCAGGAGGTAAGCGGCAAATGTGCACTGAATGAAATGACGTTTCCATTCTCCGATTGAAAAACAAAACGCAGTGGTGCTTTAGAATTAAAAACAAACAAAGAAACAAAAACCCGCAGCAGAACAAAGCTAACGCCTGCCTGGCATACAGCGCTTGAATATCACCCCCACTTCCGTGAACAAAAGGATGATTACCAATAAAAATGTTGGCTACTCACCTCCCACATCTGCTGTACTTGGCTATGAAGCCTTTTCCAGCGGAGGTGCCAAATAAGTCTTTATACAGTCTTTTGTTAGGTTTTTTGAGGGAGGTTTTACATTTCTTCTAAGTACTGTACTAAATGTCACTTACGAGTCATCAGCACTGACGGGAGTCTGGATGTGACGTACCTCTGGCACCAGGGCTACCGCTCAAATCCTACCCCCCACCCTTCGTCCTCCTCCCTTCTTTGAGGTTGGGGGACAAGATGGAAGGTGGTCTATGTTCTGACTTGGATGGTGTTCAGAATCAAGGGTGCTCAGCCTGGGGTGTCCTAAAGGATGTCAGATGGTCTCCTTTGGCAATACTGTGCCACTTTCGTTCCGATAAATGTGAAGGGAGGCAGAGCAAGACTGACCACAAGGGATGGGAGCTGGAGATGGGTGTTGGGAGGCAGTAAATACACAGTTCTGAAGGCTGACACGGGACAAGCCCTGCGCTGGGCTCGCTCACACATAAGAAACCAATGAGATGAGCAGTATTATGCCTCATCACCATGGGGGACCCTGAGATGTGGGAGGCCACGTAATTGACCAAAGGCCACAGCGAACTCTCCCCGCCTGACTCCCGATTTAACTATTTACTGTTCCTACGGGCTGGATCAGAGAAGGTGGGGCTCGCCTCCCAGACGCAGGGAGTGCGTCTAATCAGTCCTGGTATTTCATACCGGGAACAAGCCTGCCCCACTGGCATCTTGGCACTTTAACTTCTATGCCTGAGTTGACTCATCTGTCTAGTAGAGCTAGTAAATTCTCTCATCACTGGCCTGTCATTTGGATTAAATAATGAATGGTGTATTTGTCAAGTGGGCACTCAGTAATTATTGAACTTCCTTCCCACTTTTTTGGATTATCGCTTGTTTTGGCCTCCTGGCTCCTCTTGCCTCACTCGGTGGTAAAAAAAAAAAAAAAAAAAAGCTGCATTTACTCCCCCCAGCAGCGATGACACTGTAAGCAGCGATGACATATGTAAGGAGGATCAGAGAAGGGGTGCCTGGGTGGCTCAGTCAGTTGAGTGCCCAACTTCGGTTCAGGTCATGATCTCACAGTTCGTGGGTTCGAGCCCCGCGTCGGGCTCTGTGCTGACAGCTCAGAGCCTGGAGCCTGCTTCAGATTCTGTGTCTCCCTCTCTCTCTGCCCCTCCCCTGCTTACGCTCTCTCTCTCAAAAATAAATAAACATTAAAAAAAAAAAAAAGAAGGATCAGAAAATTCAGGGGGAGAAGCATAAAGCATTATTCACTCTGAACTAGGACTAGTGCCATTTTGAAAAATCAACATATGCTATAATTTCATAAAACTGATAGATTGTTACAAATTCCCAAAGGTTCTAGGGCTATTGATTTACTGACACATCAACTTACACAGACTTTTAAAAGGAAATACAGAATTCACATGACACATTTCTGCAAGGAACTCAAGAATTTCAAAAGGTTTATACCTACATGTATTCTTTTTACAGAATAGGAAAGCGTGCACGGGTATCAACCTCATCTTATGCACAGTAAGGAGAAGAAACAAAACTAGTAAAACACCCAAATAAAATCCAGGACTTAACAGGTCTTTTCCAATCTAAAATCTAACACGTCAGAACCGCACGCTATATCCAATCTATTGAAAAGTAAACATATATGCCCAATTAGGATATGTAAATTGAACAAGTCATATTAGAAATATTCAAATACATTTTGGTTCCCTTTTCTCCAAACATGTCTGAGTTTGGGGTGATGCCCAAAGCCCCACTGGAAGCCTGCTGCCTCGCCAAATCGAGAGGCATCTGAAACCTTCACATCATTTGTGTGATGTCCAGGGAGGCCCCCCCCCCCACCATGAACCTCGATGGAGTCGCAGCCCAACGCCAAACCTTTTGTGACTTGGTTCACACACTAAGGATTCAACTAAAATACAGATCCTAAGAACCTTCTCCCTCCCTCTCTGCCCCCAAGAATTCGCAGACGCGCCCTGCTTCTCTGTGACGCCGCTCCAACAAAACTGGACGAAAGGATAAAGACTGACTCCACTTGTGCACGGAGACAATGGGACGACCCATAAGGCCACACGGAGACAATCGGACCGCCCATAAGGCCACAACCCAGCCTACACATGGTCAGAATTCCTTCCTGTTGTGAGCGCTTGTTGTTCCTTACTGGACTGAACTTTTCTAAAAACGGCCACAACACTTCCCCCATCCCTGTAAGTTTGCTGTGCCTACCGTCAGAAGTGGAGTCTACATTTACACCCTTGTGTCTCGACTGGCCCACGGGACTTTCTGGCCAGTGGGACACTAGCGTGCGTGGCAATGCAACCCGAGGTGTGAAAAGTGTCTGTGCTTCAGAGCTTGGCCTCTCTTGCTCCTGGGAACTCTTCCACACCACGTGCACAAGCGGGACTAGCCTCCTAGCGGGTGGGACTGTGCAGAAAGGGAAGCTGCAGCCGGTGCAACCAGCCCTGCGGCCTTGGGGAAAGGGGGCGGGGGGTGAGGCCATCCCGAACGACCTAGCCCCCCATCAGGTCAAACCAACTCAGAACCCCCAGCTGACCCACAGAACTGTGAACAAATACGGTGGTGGTGATTTTAAGCTGCTAAGATTTAAGGTGGTTTGTCACAAGGCAAGAGTGAACCAATACACTCAACTTTGTGTTTCATTTCTCGAATTCTGCCTTTACTGGCAAACTTGAAGTTGTCTACAGAATTGATCATAAGCAGAGATGTAGTGTGACCCACAGAAGGAAGCGTCTTCGGCAGTTCCTTTAGGAACTGAACATAGTGCTTCTCAAACTTCTCGACACTTGCAGGACAACCTCTGGGCATCTAACCCACACGGAATCGCTCACAGAGGGTACTAGCTTTATGCATACGGAACGGTCCCTGCGGCACTACTTGTGAGAACAAGGAAGTAGAAAACACCTATCTAGCAATCGTTAGGGGAAAGGATAACAAATTACGGTGTAAAATACAACAGAAGAAAAAATGGTTACATGTTTCTCTAACAAGCTATGCTACTAACCATCTTACTACTGCTTCCACTCGCCCAGCACAGATCTCAGCAGTTAGGAGTCTGAGATTTCATCCTCAATCATTACGTACTCCTGGAAACTGCCATCCACACACGGAACTTTCCCCCAGAGTCACAAGGCATGCAATAAGTGACTGATTTGGGCAGCCAGAGTCAAGGGAGGGATATCTACATTAATCCTTTATTAAAAATGCTCATATATTGGGGCGCCTGGGTGGCTTGGTTGGTTAAGCGTCCGACTTCGGCTCAGGTCATGATCTCGCGGTCTGTGAGTTCGAGCCCCTCATCGGGTTCTGTGCTGACAGCTCAGAGCCTGGAGCCTGTTTCAGATTCTGTGTCTCCTTCTCTCTCTGCCCCTCCCCTGTTCATGCTCTGTCTCTCTCTGTCTCAAAAATAAATAAACGTTAAAAAAAATTTTTTTTAAATAAATAAATAAAAATGCTCATATAGGAGTGCCTGGGTGGCTCAGTCGGTTAAGCATCCGATTCTTGATCTCGACTCAGGTCATGACCTCATGGTTCATGAGTTCGAGCCCCGCGTCGGGCTCTGCACTGGCAGGAAGGAGCCTGCTTGGAATTCTCTCTCTCCCTCTCTCTCTGCTCCTCCCCTGTTTGTGCTCTTTCTTTCTTTCTTTCTTTCTTTCTCTCTTTCAAAATAAATAAATAAACTCAAAAAAAAAAAAAAGCTCATACAGGTATAAAAAAATCTCAACTAATCTCAACTTTTTTTCAGGGCATGATAGATTTTTAAAAATTTATTGTTGGAATATTATTCATGATAGTCAAAAAGGGGAAACAATCCAAATGTCCATCAAGTGCTAAATGGATAAACAAAATGTGGTACATCCACAAGGGGATATTATTTGGCCATAAAAAGGAGTGAAGAATTCATACATGCTACAGCATGGATGAACCTTGAAAACATGCTAAGTAACAGAAGCCACACAAAAGGTCACGTATTCTATGATTCCATTTACATGAAATGCCCAGAACAGACAACCCTCTAGAGATAGAATGTAGATGAGTGGTTCTCAGGTGCTCGAGGAGGGGAAAGGGAAGGGACTGGTACAGAGGTTCTTTGTGGGGTGATGAAAATATTCTAAACTTATTATAGTAAGAGCTGTACCACACTGTGAATATACACAAAAAACCCACTGAATTGTACAATTTAAATTGGTGAATTGCATAGCATGTGAATTATAGCTTAATAAAGCTGTTTTGGGTGGGGGGGGTGCAAATAAGTAAATAAATAAATGTCTCATTCAGTGATCCATGATGTGGAGTGCAGGGTGGTATTCATTATAACATAAGCATTTACATTTAAATGCTGGGGAAAATCTTACTCTCATTGTTTTTGCTAATTATAGAAAAGGATAGTTTTTACTTATTGAAAATTCACTAAATCTCTACAATCCATACATTTCTAATTTATTTGGATTTGCCCTCACATCTAATAGAGCAAAATTAAAACAAAACAGTAACAACCCAAAGAGTCCCAGGCTGATGCCCCATGGTGTTCTGGCTAACGATAATAGGCTTTGAAAACGTGGGCTCTTTTGGACAGACATGCAGAACTTGAAATGACTATTTGGGTCCCCCAAAGAGAGAGAGAGGAAGAGAGAGAGAGTGAGAGAGAGAGAGAGAGAGAGAGAGACTGTGTGTGTGTGTGTGTGTGTGTGTGTGTGTGTGTGTGTGTCTCCGTGTGTCTAGGTTGGAGAGCTTGGGAAAATGTCTAAGAATTTAAGGTATACTGTGCCAGTCCACGGGGAGGCACGGAGGTGAGGTGTCCTGGGCCAGACCCCTGATCTCCCAAAGCTGCTTCTCTCTCCTCAGTCTTAAGTATTCTGTGTATGTGTCTTGTCTCCCACCCAGACTGTAGACTGCTAGAGGGGGCCACCATGGCCAGTTTGATTTTCTCTCTCTCTCTCTTAGAATCTAGCCAAGTTCAATCTAACCAGCAGGTGATTTTAAAAAAAAAAAAAAAAAAAAGCAAATTCAGGGGCGCCTGGGTGGCTCAGTTGGTTAGGCATCCGATTTCAGCTCAGGTCATGATCTCATGGTCTGTGGGTTCGAGCCTCATGTCGGACTCTGTGCTGACAGCTCGGAGCCTGGAGCCTGCTTTGGATTCTGTGTCTCCCTCTCTCTCAAAAATAAACAAACATTAAAAAAAAAATTCTTTAAATAAAATAAATAAAGCAAATTCATAAAATTATAGGTTAGCGGGTAACAGGCATGTTACAAAAGAATTCTCTTCACAAAAAGATTCACCGGACACGTGCTCCTAACATAAAAGATCGGTTTGACTTAGGAAAAGACCTCCCAACCCTCAACTTTTCAAGGAATCTGTGTGCAGTGTATACTATGTAAAATGTGGTAGGCTTTAATGAACAGTCCTTGCTGTCGAGTGCTTATTTTCCCTGTAGAGCAAAGCAAAACAAAGAACTCAAAAGCAGGTGCATTGTGGAGACTCCCCTAGCCCCGTAAGGAATCCAGATGTAGGTAAGAATTGTAGTCGGAGAAGTCACCTTCTAGAAACCTAAGCCATCGAGGGGACAGCTGAGACGAAAGCCTTCTTGCGCCCAGGCATTCAGCAGTTGCCCGGACGCTCACGAGGAGAGAGACAGAGCATCTAGTCAGAGGGTCAGAGCCCAAGCGAACAGCGGAAGGAGCTGGGCCCTCACCTCGGGAATCAGCCGCCGCCTCTTCACGCTGGGGACAGAGTCAGGCTGGCCATCGCAGCCCGGGGGCTTTCGCTTGCTGGAATCCTGGAGGGCAGGGAAGACGCTGTCCAGAGGGTGCTTCTCGGAAGACCTGGAACTCACTGAGCAGTCCAGGGCAGCATCTTCGGCCTCTGTCTCCACTTTCACTGTGTTATTTTTTAGAACTGTGGCAGAGAAGAAATAGGGCTCAGTGGGAAAGACCACTGGGCCGCTGGGAGATTAGCAGGGTTCCCTGAGCGGCAGGGTGTTTGCGGGGTGCCCTCTGACACTAGCACTCAGGTAAGAAAGTCTAGTCACAGTAAAACTGCGCCTTCCAACCTAGCAGTTTTTATCTTACCACATTTGTGCTACACAATAAAATCACGATCCGAGAACATTTTGTTCAAAACTGGTTCTAAGGTCCTTTTTGGGGGGAAAGAGCCGAGACGGAGAGAAAGAAACAAATACTATCTTTTAAATGATACTTTAAAAAAAGTAATTCTGGAAAGATACATACGATACTTAGAGCAGGTGTACGGGCAGAGGGGGATAAGCAGGCGTGGGAGGAGACTTTCCATGGATTTTTCATTATGTATCTTTTTATATTTTCAACCATTTGAGTGTATGACCTAATAAAAAATATTAAAATTAAAAATATGTTTTAAAAAAAGCTTTTTTTTTACCTTCTTCTACATCTTCACTGAATTCAGCTGAGTTCATCTTCTATTCCACTAAATGAAAAGACAAAGACAAAGCCTTGATTTATTTCTTAATTTTCCGTCCCCATGAGAAATTCCCTTACCCTCCCAACCTGGCTCCGGGTAATGGAGGGTTAAGCCGAAACTGTTCCTCAACATCATGGAATGCATCCTCTTAGTGTTGTCCGCAGCTGCTCAGAAACAGCCAGGCCTTCTGAACACCCTCTGCAAGCACGTCCCCCAAACTGCATGTCGGCAGAATGCGTCTTAAAGCATGAGTTGTGCTTTAAGGGGCAGTGTTGTTTGAGAAAAGCAGGTCTTACAAAAAGACCTCAGTTCGGATGATCTCCTATTGGTCCCTGCTTTATCAATTCCAGCCACAGACTGCAAAGACCAAGACGCAGGCCATGGCTCCTCTGGGCACGAGTGGGTCTTGGACTCCAGGTGGTGCAGAAAGACCCGTGCTGCCCATGATGCAGTCATCAGTCACACGGCCACCGAGGACTGGAAATGTGACTGGTCGAAATGAAGACGTGCCATAAGGGTAAAGTACACACTGGATTTCAAAGACTTAGCACAGCAAAAAAACAGTGTAAAATATCTAATAATTTTTTATGTCGATTACACGGCGAAGTGATGTCAGCTATCTTAAAATTAATTTCACATTTTCTTTTAATGTAGCTACTCGAAAATTTTAAATCACACGTGTGGCCTGCATTCTATTCTTGTTGGATGGTGTTAGTCTAGCCCTTCCTTCCAAAGCAACAAGAAGAGGCAGTGTGGGTTTCTGAAGTTCTTGAGCTCCACATAATCTGCTCCAAACCTTTTTCCTGATGAGGGAGCAAGGCAGGAGGGGGCGGGGGGGGGGGCACAGAAGAGTGAGGGGGACTGTATGGGCTGCCAGGTTTGGTGCAGAGCCCCCGACTCCCACTGCCCCGGCCAGAATGGAATGGACACCATGATTAAAAGCACCATTAATCTTTGAGATTCCCCGAACTACCCTAAATTACATAACAGCATCCGCAAATAGCATAAGGTGTGAATGAGGGAGCAGCGTTACAAAAGAATACACATGAGAGCCTTTACTGTTGACACCAAGGAGTTGTGGTTCCCACAACTGATTAGGCTGCCTACAAACATGGAGTTCCCATTTTGGTTAAACATCAGAGGAGAGCAGAACTAAGAAGTATCTTTTAAGAAATTTCTAGAAGGAAGAGGGATGCCATCTACAAAGTCCAGTACACTATTCACCAAATAGCCACAGAATGGTGTGTGGTCCTCTGTTTCAGATGGGGGAAAGGGGGAGGGGAGGAGGTGTGCAAGAGACAGAGTCTAGGTCATCTATGCACACAGTAACAACTTCGAAATCCACTAATAATAGCAACACACATACAGTGCCTACGATGTGATGTGCTATCCTCAGAGCGTCACGAAAACTTTGACTTTCTTTTATGAAAGAAGAGGGATTCTTTCCATCACTATTTTATGAATTTTCAGAAAAATGAGTAAGAAAACATGAGATTTATTTGAAACTGAACTCACACTGAAAATACTTCCCATTCACCGATCTACTATCTGAAAAACATAACACACAAGATGATATTGAGGGAAAATAAGAAGTCAAATTCAAGGGTCAGAGAGCTGTTTTACCAGAGGTGAATTTTGGCCAATGCAATTTCCATTCTATTGCAAGGAAAAAAACCCCACATCTGACAACATCACCCCACTGGCAGGGGGTGGGGAGTGGCAAGGGGGGGCACCGGCAGGTAGGTGAACATCAGTAGTCTGAGGTGGGGAAGGTGGCCAATGCCAGGGGGAAGTTCAAGCCTCCCGACCCCCAGCCCAGGCAGGGGGCTTCATAACGAAGTGTACTCCAGGCCTCATGCAACTGCCTTGGAAACCCTGCCACACGGTCACAGAACGCAGTCCCTGAAATCAAGAGCACAGGGGAGAAGCAGCAGAATAGATGGGCAGAACTGAGCGAAGGTTGTCGGAGAGGGCACAGTGTACAAAACAAATTAGTCTCTGGGGAGGAGAGGTGGGAAAGGGAGGAGAAGGTGGATGGCTTATTTGGGGAAAGAAAAACCACAAAGGCTCGGCTAAGGAGAAAGCATTAAAGGACAAGCAAATCCTAGAAGAAAACAGGTGTCGGAGAAGAAACACAGCAGACAGAAAGAACCACAGTGCACAGCAAGGGCAGCATGGTTATCTAGTATTTTATCTGCCCAACTGTGTTCTTCCAGGGAGCAGCAGGGAGCCGAGGAGGAGGCACTGCGGCACGCTGGGGCCAAGCGCACCGGCCCAGCAGGCCCGCGGCGCAGTGTGCCGGGCGCATACTCTGCAGGGACTGGGGGACTCGGTGGACGGCAAGGGTATTTTCTGAATCGCACCATGGGACACTACATACGGCAGGCGACGCAGCACCTGAATTCTGAGCAGCCCAAGTCAAAAAACGGTGCAGTTAGAGCACACACCTGAGCTCTGTGGGTGGGCAGAAAGCCAGAGGGAGAGCTGGGAAGGCTCCCAGTGGCCGGCTTCCCCGGCATTCAAGACACCGGAGGGCATCTGCTTTTGTGTGCATTTCTACACCAGTGACAGATGCTAGGCTAGCACAGAAGTAACCCAGGCCACAGCACGGTGGGCCCCTTCCCTCCCAGCCAGCAAAGCAGCCCCGCTCCTTGGGAAGCTGGGAGATTTCCTGTTGGCGAGGCCTGGAGAACCCACAACTGCATCTGATTTCATGGCAGGGGCAGAAGTGAGGGTCCCCAGTAACACCCGCGGCCCACAAACCACGGGCCAGATACACCAGCCGCTTTCACCTCACCTGGAGCTATTTTATTCCCAATTTTACCAATAAAGAAAGCGATACGGGGCACCTGGGTGGCTCAGTTGGTTAAGCATCTGACTTCGGCTCAGGTCACGATCTTAGAGTTCATGAGTTCGAGCCCCACATTGGGCTTTGCGCTGACAGCTCAGACGCTGGAGCCTGCTTCGGACTCTGTCTCTCTCTCTCTCTGTCCCTCCTCCACTCACATTCTCTCTCTCTCCTCTCTCTCAAAAAAACATTAAAAAAAATTAAAAAAGAAAAAGAAACCGAGGGCATTTACCTTAAATATAAACAATTCATTTGTCAACTGTACCCCAATGAAGATAGAAAAAAATATTTTTATAATATCATTTTATGGAAACAAAATATTTGAATATTGAAAGGGAGGAAAAAGGGAACAGAGGGCAGGTAACTTGCCCAGTGTCACACAGCCGCTAAGGAGCAGAAGTAGGATTCAAACCCAGTCTATGTGTATCTCTGGTCAGCCACCCACAGAGGAAATCACAGAAGCCTCCTTCTTCTCTTAACGTTCTTCTGAAGAACACAGGGGCCAGTTTCCAGCCTTGGACCCTTCTGTCCCACAGCCACTGGAGCAGCCAAATCTCCTTTCGTCCGCATGTAGCTACTCGGAAAACCAGTCTATTCCATGCCTATAAGACTCTACTCCACAGTACAATAGAGATTCTACAAGAGGGATGTGTGGGTCACTTCCTGGCATCCTGGAGCTGACATGATGACCGCACATCAATGGTCAGGGCTGGGTAGAAAGGGGAGGGGCATCACATACCTGCCTCCACACGTTGCTACCTCCATTTCCTGGTCATCTGCCCAGATGATGGTCACAAGGTTGCTCATCCTGGGTGGACACGAGCGGCTGGATGCCGAGCATGCCACAGAAATTCCGATCCTTACATGACTCTAGGTCATGTAGGACTTGCCAACTACCACAGCCCCTGCCCACCTGGGCTTGCCAGGATTACCGTCTCCTCTGCCTGCCGGACCTTCTCATTTTAATGTCCTCTCCTTCTCAAAATCCTCCTAGTCCTCTCACCACGACTCACAGATTGTGAGACATTCTAACTACGCATCCCCAGGTCCCTGAGAATCAGCTTTCGCCCCAAGAGGTGGCTGTTGCATGTCCCTCAGAATCGCCTGGCCAAGCCCAAAGGAATGTTTAAACAAATGAAGGGGACAAGTGTCAACGAGACCTGTGTAGCCTGATGCCGCCTCTCGCTAAAATACCACAGGTTCTAACACATCAATGACCTATTAGAGGGAAACTCTCAAACAGGACCAATTTCCAGTGGTAAATGCTTTTTTTTTTTTTTTTTTTTAACCAAATAGCCTAGGAAGCCTCAGGCTAAGTGGCCGTCATTGGTACGGAAAGGTTTAAATGTTGCAGAGCTCATGAGTGTATGTAATTTTATTAAAATGCCTAATAGTCTCTATCCTCCCGCTCAGATCGAGATGGACAATGTTCAATTTTCCATGCAGGGCACATGGGTGGGGGAAGATTACAGTGCCATCGGAAAAGCCTTCCGTTTACAAAAAGCACAAAAGGAAAGGTAATCCCGAACGTTCAAAAATAACACGATGCTTTAGCCACTCAAATATCAAATTACAAAGGCTAAGTTGCTTAAATTGGCTACATAAATGCAATAACTGGTGGGGCTACCTCACCTCATGTTGAAATACGGCTGAATCTGATGCCTGAGTGTCAGCCAGCTCCTGCCTCTGGCGGGAAGGAAGTCTGTGAAGACAGACAAGGGGGAGGCAGAGAAGCGAGAACCATTCACTTGTGCTTAGAAAAAAATCCATTCTAAAAGATGCCACAAAGAAATGGAAACGCTGAAAAGATTTACAAATTATAGGTCACTGTCTATTTTTGGAGTTCATTTTTAAGAATGGAAGATGCGGGGCGCCTGGGTGGCGCAGTCGGTTAAGCGTCCGACTTCAGCCAGGTCACGATCTCGCGGTCCGTGAGTTCGAGCCCCGCGTCGGGCTCTGGGCTGATGGCTCAGAGCCTGGAGCCTGTTTCCGATTCTGTGTCTCCCTCTCTCTCTGCCCCTCCCCCGTTCATGCTCTGTCTCTCTCTGCCCCAAAAAAAAAAAAAAAAAAAAAAACGTTGAAAAAGAATGGAAGATGCTTGAAGCCTTTTTTTTCCTTTTTCTTTTAACTAGATAATACATGCATATGAAATAAAGTTCAAAAAGTGTAAAAGAGGGGGTAGCTCAGGGATAGAGCATTTGACCGCAAAAAGTATAAAGGGGTATTTGGTCTAAAAGTCCACTGTCCTCCAGTCACTGGGTTACTCTCAGAAGCAAGAATGTCCGTTCTCTTGTGCATCCTTCCAGAGATGTTCTGGGTCGGTGGTTCTCAAGGTGTGATCCCTATGCAGAGGTGCGCCACAGCTGGCTCATTCTGGCTCGCACGCAGCGTGTCTCTCCCCAACTCGACTTTAGAGGAGGCGAGTTGGTAGCTAGAAATGGACCGCAGTGGGCGTATTTACACCACAGAAATGGACATTTTTAAAAACAGCTTTTTCGGGGCGCCTGGGTGGCTCAGTCGGTTGGGCGTCCGACTTCAGCTCAGGTCACAATCTCGCGGTCCGTGAGTTCGAGCCCCGCGTCGGGCTCTGGGATGACGGCTCAGAGCCTGGAGCCTGCTTCCGATTCTGTGTCTCCCTCTCTCTCTGCCCCTCCCCCTTTCATGCTCTCTCTCTGTCTCAAAAATAAATAAATGTTAAAAAAATAAATAAAAAAATAAAATAATAAAAACAGCTTTTTCTTCTTTCTTGAGAGCCATTTTACCAGTATTGAACATTCAAACCCTTTCAAGGGGTCCACGAGGTGAAAACTATGTTCATAACACTGAGATGTTATTGCCCCTTTTCTCTTACCGGCATGCAGGAGAGTATTCCAGAAGCTACGTGATATTTCATTTTGCAAAAGACTGAATACAGAGGCAGACAGGAAGATGCAGTTGCCTTCTATTAAGTCAGATGTTAAAGAGAGTTGCAAGAATGTAAACAACACAAGAGCAGCCTGGCTGGCTCAGTTGGTAGAGTGTGTGACTCTGGATCTCAGGGTTGGGAGTTCAAGCCCAACACCGGGTGTAGGGATTACTTAAAAATAAAATCTTTTCCAAAAAATGGAGGGGAGGGAGGACACCTGGGTGGCTCAGTCGGTTAAGCGTCGACTCTTGATTTCAGCTCAGGTCACAATCTCCTGGGTGTGACATCAATCGCCGAGTTGGGCTCTAAGCTGAGCATGGAGTCTGCTTGGGATTTGTTTCTCTCCCTCTCTCTGCCCTCCCTTGTCATGTGTATGCTCTTCCCCCCCCCAAAAAAAAGGAATGTAAACATTCGTTTCACTAAGATTTTCAAAATGCTTATTTACTTTGAGGGGGGAGGGGTAGAAAGGGGGAGAGAGAGAATCCCAAGCAGGCTCCGTGCTCAGCTCGGAGCCCAACTTGGAGATCGATCTCATGACCACGAGATCATGACCTGATCCAGTATCAAGAGTCAAACATTTAACCGACTGAGCCACCCAGGTGCCCCCATTAAACTATTACTGACGTTACCTTGTAATGGATTTACTATGGTTTTTAAATGAGTTAACAAATATTTAAACATTTTTCCATTTTAATTTCTAACACAGTAAAGATTGACAGATATAACCTATATAAACAAAGGCTCTTTGGGGTCTTCAGTAATTTAAAAAAAATTTTTTTTTAAAGTTTATTTTTGAGGGGTGCCTGGGTGGCGCAGTCGGTTAAGCGTCCGACTTCAGCCAGGTCACGATCTCGCGGTCCGTGAGTTCGAGCCCCGCGTCGGGCTCTGGGCTGATGGCTCGGAGCCTGGAGCCTGTTTCCGATTCTGTGTCTCCCTCTCTCTCTGCCCCTCCCCCGTTCATGCTCTGTCTCTCTCTGTCCCAAAAATAAATAAACGTTGAAAAAAAATAAATAAATAAAAATAATGTTTATTTTTGAGAGAGAAAAAGAGACAGAGAGAGACAGAGCATGAGTGCGGGAGGGGCAAAGAGAGAGGGAGACACAGAATCCGAAGGAGGCTCCAGGCTCCAAGCTGTCAGCACAGAGCCCGATGCAGGGCTTGAACTCACGAATCGTGAAATCATGACCTGAGCCAAAGTCTGACGCTTAACCAACTGAGCCACCCAGGCGCTCCAAGGGGTCTTCAGTAATTTTTAAGCATATGAACACATGCAAAAACTGGAAGAGTTAAGATCCTGATCCTCGTTTTTCTCACTTAATAAATATATCATGGAAGTTTCTCTATCACTTCTTTTTTAGCTTGAGTTCCCCCCAGAAGCAGATTCGGAGACAAGGATCTGGAGTGAGTAGTTTCTCTGGGAGGAGAGGGTCAGGAGCAAGGTAATGAGCTTCCTTCCGTGGGGTAGGAGCTCCCTGGCTACGGGCAGTGCTGAGGGCACTAAGGGAGGGGTCCAACAGGGCCGGCCCCCGCACTGAGCAAGCTCCTGGAAAGCAGAAACTGCTGTGCATTCTCTTCCAACTCCTCACCTCACTGCCCAGGGCTTTGCATACTCGGTGAGAATCAATAGCAGCAAGGGCCTACTCTGTAGAAGGAGCTTCACAGTAAACTAACGTCACCTAACAATCCTGTGAGGGAGAAACTCCTGTCAGTCTCGTTTTATGAGTCGGGAAACCGAGGCGCAGTTTTAGAGACACAACAGACCTCAGAGATGATCTCCTTTTAGAGGTATGGGATCCAAGGCCCAGAAAGGTTGGGAATGTGCTCAAGCCTGCCTGATCAGTGCTTTGGGGGCTACACCCCCCACGGCGTGACGGGAGCTGCTGGTGTCAGTGGGGCGACTGTCCTCTGCGCAGGGGATGACGGACCACACAGCCTATTTACCGGGACTGATCACAACCAACACAAGTCAAGACGGAGGGCCTGGAGAAGGAAGACGGAACTGTGGAGCCTCTGTCAGAGGGGAGGTTGGGTAAACGGCGTCAGATAAAAGTCACAGGAAGGAAAGAGCACTCAGAACCCCAAGGTTAGGAGATACTACATTAGGGTTTCCATAACAACCGTAACTCACATCTAGTAAACACAGGCTGCCTGCCACAGCTGTGCAGGAGACCACCAATGCTTGCAATTTTGTGACCTGGATACAAATAATTTTAGGCTCTGGTACATGCCCACCAGACTTTTCTTCCTTTGGAGAGGGAGAGAAATAACATTAAAGCAAATTCTAGGTGGAAGAAAAGTCTACTTTGAAAAGAACTTTGTCAGTGCTTAAATGGGCAAATCTTGATCTTTCTTATCGCTTTCAGCTTCTAAGGACCTGTAACCAAATCCCTGTGTCACTTACAGAGCCTCACACACTTGGAAGTTATGCTATGCAGTCGCCTCTATGAGCAGAGGCCAGAGAGCAGAGAGCAGAGAACCAGAGCTCTGTTACCTTACAGGGGATCTTAGGCTAAGCACGGGCAGGAACGGAGCATCGGAATGAGGGTGGAAATCCCGGTGCAGAAGCCCTCCACAGCCCTTAGCTGTTATTATTTACTGATAAATTCCACTAAAACATGCTGACAAAATGGGAGAGACAACAAACTGAAAGTGACCTGCACTGAGATCCCCTTTGATCACTATTATTATTTCCATCAGACAACGTTAGGAAGTGAACTTCGACACATTTTTCTCAACACATGGATCCAAAACCTCTATTGACAGGAAGAGCCGAGCATTAAATTATGTGTAAAGATTCAAAATCAATTGTTCATTACAGGGCTACCCAGTCAATAACAACATACTTCAAAGTTCACTGGGGAGATGTCAACAGCATAATTAAAAAAATGCCATAAAGCAGCTGGAAGGAAATATGCCACAATGTTAATTACCTCCAATTAGGAGATTATGGATGATTTTTTTCCCCCCGAATACTTCCTTCTACTTTCCAAATATTCTACAGCGGACATGGAATTCTTTGAAAATAAAAAATAAATTTTTAAAAACGGAAAAAAAAAAGAAGTATTACAATATGAATATAGAATATAGCCACAGCATATTCTAACCTAGGCCCACAAACAGCAACACGCTAATTATGTACAATCAAATCATTTAACTTTTAAACATTTAAAATGTCGATAGTCTAAGAATCAATATACAACTGACAAACCAGTAAAGACCTTTCATTTCCTAACTGCCTCTGAGTTACTGCCGCTGAAGGTATATCAGTGTGGGGAGAGAGAGAGATGAGAAAAAACTCTTAGCTCATAAACCTGGGTGTGAATGAGAAGGAAAGGAGATCAGTTTTGAACCATAAGGAAATGTCATCTCCTGGTGGGTACATTACAAGCTCTAACAACGCATTTGCCTGATACTTGAAAGATTTTTCAAAATAAGGCAAATTTCATGGGAGGAAAAAACAAAACAAGACAAAACTCAAAAAGCCAGAGCAAGTCTTCTGGATCAGGGCTCAAAGGCCAGGTCACTGGAGAGTTCGTGGCTGGCTGGAGAAATGAATGGACTGGCCAGCAGCTCAGCAATTCACCAGGCAGGGGCCTAACTTGCTGGGTTCCTATACTCTGGATGACAACTGTTAAAATGTAGTCCTTTCAGGGCACCTGGGTGGCTCAGACTGTTGAGTGTCCAACTCTTGATTTCAGTTCAGGTCGTGATCCCAGGGTCAGGCTCTGCGCTGAGTGTGGAGTCTGCTTAAGACTCTCCCTCTCTTTAAAAAAATTAAATTGGGGCGCCTGGGTGGCTCAGTAGGTTAAGCATCTGACTTCGGCTCAGGTCATGATCTCACAGTTTGTGAGTTCGAGCCCCGCATCAGGCTCTGTGCTGATAGCTTGGAGCCTGGAGCCTGCTTCGGATTTTGTGTCTCCCTCTCTCTGTGCCCCTCCCCTGCTCATGCTCTGTGTCTCTCTGTCTCTCAATAATAAATAAACATTTAAAAAAATTTTTTTAATTTAATTTTAAAAACAAAGAAAAAAATGTGGTCTTTTCTACAAGGCTCTCTGGTGTCTAAGCACCACAGGAGATGTTCTGACCCGCTCTGGGGCCCTCCTTCCCTGAATCCTCAAAATTGGCCCAAAGTAGGCGAGCAGAGGCCTGCTCTGAGGGGCCTGGCCCCAGGGTGAAGCAGCAGGAGGAGCTGGGAGAAGGAAGGTCAGGAGGTCTGCAGAGCTGAGGAATGGCTGAACCACAGAAAAAGGAAGGTGTGGTGTGGTGACTGGTTAAAGTGGGTAATAAAGAGTCACACAGAACCTGACTTGGGGAATTCTTGCTGAGAGCTGAATGCAAGACCACAGAAAGGACAGCAGGGGTCAGCTGGGGTGGCCATTCCTTGCCAAAGCCCACTGCCTTCACAGGGTCCTGGGTCTCCTCCCTCAATGTCCCACAGGGGTCCAAGGGACAACATTCTCCAGTGCTTCTCTGCGGGGGGCTAGGAGTGGCCAGGGGTCCTCTCCATCCAGTTCTTTCCACAGAACCAGTGCTCCTTGAGAAAGCAACCAGCCCAGGCCCCTTGCGAGAGCAGCTCGTGGCTAATCCAAGGTGCCAAGGGCTTGTGGCTGGCCAGGACTCACACCAGGACCAGCAGCAGGCCTCGAAATGGGAAGTACTTGGGCTTCCTGAAACCTCGAGGTTCAAATCCCAGCCAGCTGACTCAGGATCCTGGCCCAGCTAAATCGGAAACGTCCACTGAACTTGGTGTTGGCCCCTGGGCTGAGGGGGCTGAGCTGCTGGTCCTAGAAGGGGCTGGGGGGGGGGGGGGGAGGGGAGCCTGCAGCCCTGACCTCAGGCCACTCAGGGGGGCAGATCCTCCCAAGTCATGTTTTCAGATGTAAAGTGAGGCAAACCCTCACCACAGGAAGGGCTGCTAGGGAATGTGAGCCCCAGGAGAGCAATGCGATTGGAACCCGTGTGTGGTGCTGCTGCATTCGAAGGGTAAAGCAGAGAAAAAACGTTCGGGCCATTCTAAGGGTGCTATTAATAAAATGCACTCAGCATTTAAAGAGCTTGAGACCCAACTGAACCTCACTTCATCCTTTTCACAACTGATCTGGCTTCGTGATATCGGTCACGAGGATTTTAAAAACTGAGCACGGTAAAGGAGGACAGCAGCTAACATTTCCAGCTGCACGGTTTGTTTCCCATGCTAACCCACGCAGTCCCCACAAGAGCCCTCTTATTTTGCAGGGAGGGTGGCAGTCTGAGCCTCACTTGGGGTGGGGGGTATCACAGGGAGCATGAAGAGGGAAGGGACGGAGGTGGACTCGGGGGCGATGGTCCCATTCCAGCCTTTCAAGAAGAGCCGGGACCAAGTGGGACATGAGCAGGCCACGCTTTCCTTTCTCCCTTTCCCAGGGGCACCCCTCTGTAGGCTGGGCTCTGCCGCAGAGCAAGTCAACTGGCCAGCTGGGCCCCTGGACCACCAGAGGGACTCGCGCCACTGATCTCGAGAAAATGGGAATTCCCTATCGAAGTTTAGGGTCAGGAAGAATCAGGTGGAAACCCTGACGCGGGCAAGTTGCTCACCCAACCTCGGTTGGTTCTTCTGTAAAATGGGGCTGGACACACTACCCCCACCTCAAGAGTTTCCGTGAAAATGACAAAGGAGAGAGTGACTGGCACATAGCACTTAGTGTTATCCGTTACAGAGCCCTTAAAAAAAAAAGATTTTCAAAGTGCATTTTAATAGTGAATTTTCTTTAAAACTGCAAAATTAAGTAATATGGTTTAAAGCTTTTAAAAGTTTTAGTAACTTTTCTATTTTTCTTTTAAATGAAAGAAACAACTGGAAGGGGATAAAATCAAATAAAATGCTCTCCCTAAGGACTGGAAGAATGTTCCCATGCCATATGCTCTTGCGGGGCTCGGGGCTCTGGGTTTACAGGAACGGCTGGGAGTCTCGGGGCTCTCAGAACCCGGCCCTCCTGGCAGTGGCATCCTGCCCAGGGGACTTGCAGGACATGTTTGCAATTTGTTTTTATTTTTAGACACATCTGCAAATGCAGTTTGAAAAATGCCAGTCCTCACAAAAACCAGGGCAATTCCTGCCGCCACCCGGAGTCTTCTAAAGCTGTAACTAACTGTTGCTGCCTTCCTTATTCAGAGTACGACGGCATCTTCCTGCAAAGCTCAGAGGCACAACCTCCTGACCCTGCCTGCCTGCGATTTGGGGTCTTACTCTTCAGACACGATCTTGTCTAGATGTGACTAAATGTGATGTCTTCCTCAGCTAAGCCATTATAATTAAGCCCTTCATGAGGCCAAGAAGGGCTACCTCCTTGGACATCAATAGTAAGAGGCGCCAGACTTCTTTTTCTTTTTATTTGATTTATTTTTTAATTTACATCCAAGGTAGTTAGCATATAGTGCAACAATGATTTCAGTAGATAGTAAGAGGCGCCAGACTTCTAACTTTAACCCTGGCACCCAGAAGCTGGTGCTCAAGGAGGAAAAGAGGGCCAGCACATCCCAGCAGTCACCCATGTGACTGACTGGACAATGGTGACTAATTTTCCTAGGAGGCATAAGCTGAGCTTCCTCTGTACTTCCCACTTTTTCAAGTGCATTGTCTTGTGACCACATGAGCTAATTAGAGTTGGGGCAGTCTTGTGTAAATACCCCCCCTCCCCCAAGCCTCCATCCTTCCATTCACAGGCTCCATGCTCAAACCAACAGCCCCTTGCCTACAAGACCAGGGGCCCTTGGCTGACTCAGTTGGAAGAGCATGTGACTCCTCATCTTGGGGTTGTGAGTTTGAGCCCCGCACTGAGTGTAGAGGTTAAAGAAATAAATGCAAACTGATGCAGCCACTCTGGAGAACAGTGTGGAGGTGCCTCACAAAACTAAAAATAGAACTACCCTACGACCCAGCAATAGCCCTAGTAGGAATTTACCCAAAGGATACAGGAGTGCTGATTCAGAGGGGCACATGTACCCCGAAGTTTATAGCAGTGTTATCAACAATAGCCAAATCATGGAAAGAGCCCAAATGTCCATCAACTGATGAATGGATAAAGAAGATGTGTGTGTACACACACACACACACACACACACACACACACACACACAGGAATACTATTCGGCAGTGAAAAAGAATGAAATCTTGCCATTTGTGACAACATGGATGGAATTGGAGGGCATTATGCTAAGTGCAATATGTCGGTCAGAAAAAGAGATCATGTATTTTCACTCATTTGTGGAATTTGAGAAACTTAACAAAAAGCCATAGGGGAAGGGAAGGAAAAATAAGTTACAGAGAGAGGCAAACCATAAGAAAATCTTAAATATAGAGAACAAATTGAGAGTTAATGATGGTGGGGAGTTGGAGGAGTGGGGGAAAGTGGGAGATGGGCACTAGGAGGGCACTTGTTGGGATGAGCACTGGGTGTTGTATGTTAAGTGATGAATCACAGGAATCTACTCCCGAAGTCAAGAGTACACAGTATATGCTGTATGTTAGCTAACTTGACAATAAATTATTTAAAAAAATAAAAAAGAAAAACTCAAAAAAAAAAAAAAAAAGAAAGAAAGAAAGAAAGAAAGAAAAAAAGACCAGTAAGTAATTTATTCAAATTGAGCAATCAATGTCCTTATAGATCCTGATGCAACTGTTTCACTGGCCACTGAGAACTGAAAATGAGGTGAGAAGAGACAACATAAGTAGACAACTGACGTTTAATACATGTATTTCAAGTTGGATTGAAAATGGTGAGCTGCTGAGAAAAACTCAGCTCTAAAACAATAGTTTGTAAAAGCTCTGATCATTCAGTGACTAACATGCCAGGCATTTACCACCCTCCAAGTGAAATAGCACCTCTCCCGTTTGACACACTGAAGGCCTGATGCCAGCATGAAGCGCTCTTAGCTTGGCGTTTGCCCGTCATGTGTGGCAGCTAAGTTCCAGAAACCACAAGTGCTCTGAGCTGAAATAATGTTGCAAGAGATACTGGAGCATCAGAAGGGGAAGAAGAGCAACTGTCCAATCTGGAAGGGGAAAGAAATAGCACAAGCAAGCTGACACTCACAAAGCACATAAAATACCCAATTTGGGGGCATGTGTGTTGTGTGTGTGTGTGTGTGTGTGTGTGTGTGTGTGTGTGTGACTTTAAAAATTTTTATTTTATCTTAATGTTTATTTATTATTGAGAGGGAAAGACAGCACGAGCGGGGGAGGGGCAGAAAGAGAGGGAGACAGAGGATACCAAGAGGGCTCAGCGCTGTCAGCAGAGAGGCCAGTACGGGGTTTGAACTCATGAACCTTGATGTTATGACCTGAGCTGAAGTCAGATGCTCAACCAACCGAGCCACCCAGGCGCCCCTTTAAATTTTATTTTAAAAAACTGGCGTACAGTAATTTACTCTCTGGGGGGGAAGGGTGTGCAGTTCCATGAAAGATAGCACGTATGTATACATCCCTGTAACCACCACCAAGGGGGCTGATACAGAAAAGTCCCATGAACCAGAAGATTAATTCTATGAATGAATCCCCCAAACTTACCTGAGCCAATAATGGACACAATGAATAACAAGGGTGGCAACCATAATTCACCACCTGTTATCACAATTGGGTGCCAGGAAAAAAATGCTAAACCCCAACCTCCCATACACTGACACCAAGTTATTTTTGCTGGTTGGCTAGCAACCTTCATGTGTTTCTACATTACAAAATTTGAGGTATTTAAAAGACACATCCCCAGAGTTTTCATCATGGTGTCAATTCAATTCATAAAAGCTTATTGTTTCCTTCTTCCCTGTTTCAGGGGCTTTTCAGTCAGCTCTAAAAAGTGACAGGTGGGACATCTTTCAGATTATATTTTCACCTAATCAAACCTATGTCAGCATTGATTCTAATTCCTAATTATTATACATTCTGCAATTCCTTTGCTCATGTAAGGCGTGCTCAGGAACCTAGAAGTGACCAAAAGGGATAGCATGAATAAGTGAATAAAAGTGGCACCCTAAATAGGTTATTGGGATGATCACCTTGTGTACTAGTCATAACTGGTCTATCTTCTTTGCTCTAGTGCTCTGTGTGTGGTGGGGGAAAGGAAGGACATAAAACGTGTCTGTTAAATTACTTCAGCAAAGGGATGAGTGTCTCTAGTAAAACTCACATTCAGTGGTGGAGTTTTTACATGACAGACGTTAAAGGCTCTGGTTTTATCCGTGAATTTCATTTCAAGGGCCACACATACACCAGCTAACCCACTAGTAGAAACAGGCTGCACTAACCCCACCTTTCTCCTGGAATCCAAGAGGGTCTCCATTCATTTAGCAAATATTTACTGAGCACCTACTACGTTATCAGACACTAGGTTGGTGGCTGGGGAGGAAAAAGTGTCAAAAAGATACAAGATCTTGCACACATCTCAGCAGGAAGGGTGAGAGAAGCTGCCAGAGTTCTGTACGGTGATACAAAACCATTAACTAGGGACGGATGATGAAACAAAACAAACAAAAACTGAGGGGATTGGGAGTGCAGATAACAAAAGATCTCCTCCATCCCTCTCTCATAGACCGAACAAGCCAAGCCAGAGAGCTCACTTCCTTGCCTCAGTTTCCTGCAGCCGCAGCTTTCAGGCACGGTAAACATTCAAAAGTCACTTTAAGAAAGTGAAGTTGAACATTACCAGCTCTGAAGCGCTTAGCCCTATTCCGTGCACCCTAGGCTGGTTAGCCTTCGCGTGTAAAATTCTTCCAGACGTGCCACCTGAGCAATCAAACTCTTTCACCCCTGTAAAAACACCTTGTAAAAAACGGTATGTCGCGGCACACAAGGCCATCACAAGCACTGCAGCACAGCTCACCGACAGGGGAGGGCAAAGTCTGCGTGGGAAATCACGTTTACAATTAAAAAGGGAAAGGGGGCGGGCGATCACGAGGAGCAACGAGCGCCCTGGGCTCCAGGTCCGCGGCTGACCGGGAAGGCCTCGCGCCAACCCGGGTGCACACCCAGGGCGCCGGGCCCGCCTCCAGCTCCCGGGCAGCGGGAACCGCGAACCGCGCCGTGGACGGCCGGGGAGGGAGCGCCGCGCCCCCTGGCGGCGGGGCCCGTTCCCGTCCGCTCCCGGCCGCCGCCGTCGCCGCCGCCGCCGCCGCCGCCGCCGCCGGCCTGCCTGCCTGCCTTGCTCCATTTGCAGACTCCGGAGGCAGCGTCCCTCCGAACGGCGGCTCCTCCGGCCTCCAGCTCCCCGCTCCGCATCACCCTCCAGTCCCCGCCCCCTGCTCCTGCTCTGACACCCCCTTCTACACGCCAAGCCGTGCCCCGCCGAAGCCCGGCCGAGCGCGAGCGCCGAGCCCACCGCGGGCTCCGCCGAGCCTTCCGGCGGCCCCGGCCGCTCCATCCCGGCGCCAGGCGGGGGTGCGGGGCCCGCGCACGGCGCGAGTGGGGCGGGCGGCGGCGGCGCGGACCGTTCCACTCCGCGTCCCCCCCCCCCGCCCCCGGGCGGCGCGCGTGCTCCCCGGAACGCCATGGAGCCGCCGCGTTCCGAGCGGGCACAAAGGGGCGCGCGGCACAATGGGCGCGGCGAGCCCGTGGGCGCCGGGCGCCCGCTCCGGCGACTCGGCCCTGCGCGGGGGTGGGCGCTCCTCCCGGCGGGCGCGCTCGGGGCAGCCCCCCTTCGCGTCCCCTCCCCTGCTCCCGCCCCCACCCCGGCATGGATGTTGCAGCCACTCGCCCGTCCGTCTGCCCCGGAGCCGCCACCGCGCGGCCGGCTTGATCCGCCCCGCACTTACCTGGGACGCGAGTTCTGTACTTTGCAGAGCGGGCCCGCGCCGAGTTTGGGCGCCACGTGGGGGGGTGGGGGAGCGCGGGGCCGGAGAGCGGGGGCCGCGCGCGGAGGGCCTGGCCGGGGCGGCCCGGGGAGTTGCTGGGGGCGGCGGGAGGGCGCCGTGTATTTTCCCCTCTCTTTGTGTGTGTCCGTGCGCTGCGCTCTCGCGTGACGTGACGGGACTCCGTGTGTCATTTCCGCACAAGGACACAGGAGCCCCCGCTGCAGTGGAACCACAACCCCTCCGCCCCCACCCCTGGCCCGCCCCTCCCCCTCAGCGGGGCACACGCGGGACCGGCGGCGGCGCTCGGGCGTGAACGGCCGCGGCGGGGAGCTGGGGCGCGCACTCCGGGGACCCGGGCGGCCCTGCGCGCTCGTCCAGCGCCGCGCCGCTCCACGTGGGCCCGCGCCGGCGGCCCGCGGTGGGGGCGGCGGCTGAGAAACCCACGGCGCGCCCGGGCAGCGCTGCCTAACAATGTCCCCTGCACACCGTGTGTTCTCCCCCCGCGAGTCATTGCTCTAAAACGTGGTTGCTCAAACCCGAGGAGTTTGACCTGAAAAGCCTCTTTTTCGACTTTTTTTTTTTTTTTCTCTGCGGGACGGCGACTCTGCGGGTCGTCTCCTCCCTTGGCGCCCGCGTTTCTCCCGAGTTTTTGGCATCCCGATCGTGGCCCTGGCCCCCTGGGCGGGTGTTCCCGCGCCGCGATCCGCACAAAGACCTCGGGGCGCCGGGACCCGGGTGGCCCCCGAGGCCCCGCGGAGCCGGCATGGAGTCAGGCGGGGCGCGGGAGAGCGACTCGGGCGCTGGGAAACGCTGGCTCTGGCCACTCCCCCAGCAGGGTGGCCGCCCTCTGTTGTAAGCCTGTGCTGAAAATCTGCCTTCTACTTGTAACCCGAAGTTTTGAGGTTTGAGGCTACGGAGCGAGAGATTTCAGAAGTGCGCGCGCTCGCAGACCCACAAGCCACGGGATATCTGCGCCGGGCGCTTAAAATAGAAAAACACGAGTCACCAATTCAATAAGGGCGGATTCTTTCTCCTTCTGACTCCCGGACTGTAGATTCCAAGTTGATTAATACGAAACCTACCCCTCGAGTATTTTCTTAAGTCTTAGCGACTTGAAGGGGTGTGGCGTGAGGGTCAGGGAAGCCCAATCCAACAGTTAAACCACGATTATATTTTAGGCAAACCATGAGAATGTAGTTTTTTTTTTTTTTAATCCTTTAATTTGCCGGTCGGAGTAAATATAAAAAGAAAAATGCAAATGATCCCATCTGCTGCTCACAGCTGACTGGCTGCAAGAGAGGACCATGTGGCCCAGCCCTGCGCGGTCAGTGAATAGGTAGAATAGATTTTAAAAGAAGGCATATGCTGGCTCCTTGCTGGCCAGTCGCCGGGAGGGTTTGAATTAACGTATAGTTTTGGATTACCGTATCCTCCTCCGGACCACTCCAGTTGGGAATTTAGTAATTATGCCAGTTCCTTCCCTTCGGATTTGAAATCTAAAGGCACAGGGTTATCCAAGACCTTTGAGGAACTACGTGGAACATTCTGGAGCTGTATTTGGATAGCCCATTTTGAGAAGTCAGTACTAATTGCTATGCAAAATTAGCAAGCCTCCGGGAGAACTGAGCCCTGCATCCAGGGGGTGCTTTTATAAAAGAATCCATACGTGCTCAGTGTCATTCAAAACAGGATGATGAAAAGAATGGGGCCGAGATAGCAGCCCTTCAAATTCAAAAGACTTGAGACGCCCTATCTACATTTAAAATAGGGCGGAGGGAGGAAGGGAGGAGGACCGCTTGGGGCAGAATGGTTAATTTATACATTCCCAGAAGACCGAATGGAGGCACCTCGATTTCTGCCGGGAACTTGACTTTTACACTCACACATTAAATAACACGTATGATACAGTGCATCGCTTGACTCACTTAAGAGATACAGCAGTTTTGGTTTCACCTTCAATTTAATGTGACAGTTATAATTAGAATTTAAAGAGTATAAATTGCATTTCATTAGTTCAGTTTTCTAGGATTTCCCAGTAGAAGAGTTAGGAAGAGTTAAGAGTAGCATTTAAGCTCACTTTGCATTTTTAAACCACTTTACAGAAGTGGTTTAAAAACGTAAATGACCTTGTTATATTTTTACAAAGGGGACGAGATGAAATATGTATTGTGAAAATCTATATCCTAGCCAGCCCTTCACAGTAACAATTCAGGTATTTAAAGAGAAATTCAATAAAACCATAGAAATGAAATAATAGAAACCAACATTTTTGGTTATATTTGAAACCAGAGATTTTGTCAAATATAATTTTATTAATAAATAGCATCTAAGGCGAGCAGCATGCTTACCTGAGCTTTTTAAAACATCTCTTAGGGAAGGACAAAGTGACCTTGAGTATTATTGTAAGTCATGCATCTTAATTTGCATAACTGGATCAATCTATTTAACAAAGTAAGCTGTTCATTCCAAATTATTAACAGAAATGGAAATCATTGCTATCCAGGAAATTACCTACCTTCAAATGGTTTTATAGGTTCTTTTTGTCTTGTTTAATAAGGAGTAAGGGAAAATAGTACATAAAGGTGAAAACAGCCACTGCATTGGAATAGTTGTATCTCAAATGTACTTTGGAGCCTTTAAAAAATAATAGGTCTGGGGAAAAAAATGATGTCTGAAAGTGCTGCTGGATAAAAGTAATGCCTTCTGGAAAAAAAATGTGAATAAACATGGAGTAAGATGGGTAGAGGAATGAGGATAAATAATACAATACCTGCCTAACACAAACCCTAAGAAATCAGTGGGAGACTGTTCATGGTTCATAGGGATGTGTATAAAGACCTGGGGGGGGGGGGGAACCCTGAGTTTTAGCTTTCTGCTTGATTGGAAATTTCTTAATTAGAAATGCATTTCTCAAGATTTCAAATTAAAGCTGTTGCAATTGATCTAATGAACTCATTTCCAATTTTACCTGAGTAAAATGCAGCAGGGGGGAATTGACTAGTTAGCCATATAAAGGATTCACATAAAGCACTAACTGTAAAAACTCAAATGGAAAATTGCACAGCATTTAATGAAGAATGGGATATATATACAATGTAAATATATATAATTAAGAGTGGCAGACAGACAGGCATTAGGTTTCAGATATCTTTGAACTGTTATTCTAAAGGTTTTTATCATCGCTAAAATATATTTATAGTTGCCAAGACAATATTTAGTAGGGCTTTTTTTTTTCCCCTCAGTAGTTAAGTCTTAAAACAACGCAACAGATTTCACTGTTACTTGTGAGACATTTCCACTTTATTTCTTGCCTGCTGGATGTATAATTTTGCCAATTCTTCAACTTCAAACAGAAGTAGCTGACAGATCCAGATTCCGTGAATACTGACAACAAAAAAGAAGGAAAAAAAGAAAGGAAGCAGGAACATGTATTAACTTTATTAAATAGAACTTATGGAAAGACACACCTTGAAAAATAACTTGCAAAACTGGCTTTTGTTTGGGAAATTAAGCCTGGGGAGTTAAGTTTAACCCCTTGTATTCTGGGGGCAGGGTGGGGAGGGGAAGGGATGTTGGGGGGAGGGGGACTACTTTTAGTGGAATCCGGAACCAGTAAATGACCCAATGTGGAGGTAAAAAATAAGTTTTGAATGAAAAAGCTGCAGAGAATTTGTGCTGGGTAGTTCTCCTTCGGTGTTGAAGAACTATTTAATAATTTATAGCGGCTTGAGATTTTAAGGACCCAACACAGCCATTAGTATCTGATTTTAGTTGAATATCTGGCTTGCACAATAGGATTCTGCGAGAAGAAATGTTAGGGAGAGTGAAAATTGCTGCGATCCCACTCTCGGTTTCAAGCCCTTGAGAAAACAAATGCCAATCCGAACTATAGCTCATTCTCAGCCCAGAGTGCTGGCTGGAGGCGTTGCAGCCACGAGGGCCCCCGCGCCCAGAGGGCTGCCCAAGGGCTTGCAGTCAAGAGTCCCCACACTGATCATACAGACGCAGCAACAGGCAGGAAGCAAGGAACTAGGCGAGGCTGGTTTCCCAGCCAATCAGAACCCATTAAAAAAAGAAGAAAAAGGAGACATACTACTCTAGTAACCAGCCAAGTTTTAAGAAATTATTTTATGCTGTGGGTCAAAGGATTCTTTAAATGAAATGGTATACACACACGCTTTTTTTTTTTTTGTCTTATTTGACCTAAAATATTTTCTGTACAATGAAACACCTCATAGAAATGAACTCGAGATCCAGTGATTCCACTTTCCCTGGGGAAACACTCAACCAAAGCTACATTTACAAGGATGTTCATTGCAGGATCATTCAGGTTAGCAAGAAAATGGGAGAGAATTTGAAAAGTTGCTAAATGAATGACACATGCTATGGCATACTCTGTAGGCTTTAGAAAGAGGAAAAGTACTCTTTCTTATGGGTACAGAAGAATGTCTTTGCCATATTTATTGAGTAGAGTAGAAGAAAATTAGAGATCTATTTGAAAGAGGACTTCGGCTGCCTCCATTTTGACCGGAGACTTTCCAGCTGGGTTCTTCCCAGTTTGTCTCCGGCTCAGGTAGCAGACCCTGAGGGCAAAGCATCCCCGGATGAGAACTGAAATTATCGCCTGAAGCAATAAAGGCTGCCCTGAGCCTACAAGACCCCACCTGTGATTGCTCCAGGACAATGATCGATTTGACCTTCACTTCCTGCCTACAGTACCCGCACACCTTTGCCCCACATTTTCCTTCTGTAAACCTGGAAGTATTTTCAGCACATTGGAGACGGTCTTTGGGATGCAGTCCACTGTCTTCCCGGCGTTGGCCTCACAGAAATAAATTCCTCTTGTTTCACCACTGCTAGTTTCTCTGCCTTTGAATTTTGTCAGCAGCGAGTGGCCGGACCTGGTCTGTTTGGGACCCCCCGGAGCCAGGTGCTCTTGTATCCCTGTGCCCCTACTACATAACATAACGTAATCCAATTTTTGTAAGAAAAAGAAAAACACGTACATATATTTCAGCGTAAATAGAAAAGTCCTGGAAGACACAGGGCTAACAGTGGTTTCCCCTGAGGTAGAGGATGGTAGGGAGGAGAGGGATGTTTACTTTTTCACATGATACCTTTGTGTCATGTTGGATTTTATTTTTTTCCCCGTTATTGAGCATCTATTGCTTTTGTAGCTCTTTCTCCCTCCCACAGACTAAAACCTGAGTCGTCACCATGGCCTACAGAGCAAAAGTCACCCTGGAGTATCTGTGAGTCCTGCAGAGCTGGTGTGAAAGTCTGGATTTACTCCTGTCACCGGGCTCCCCTTCATCCACGTGTTCTTATGAAAAAAGAGATCATAATAATAATGCTCCAAAAGTAAATACAGCATTTGGCTATAGAACCCATGGCTCCGTTTCCCTAAGCCTCTGAATTGTCAACCCAGTATTTTAGAGAAGTAACTGAATACATCTAAGGATTTCCCTTGAATCATGGCACATTAAGGTCTGAGAAATAACCAATGTTGACTGCTTGATTCTACCAATAGAGAAGCTGAGGCAAAAAGGAAAGGTGGCTTGCCCAAGGTCCACTGGCCTCTGGAACTACCGTTTTGGGTTCCTCTTTGTTATTCCTACCAAAACAAACAGATTTTTAAAAAGTCAGAGAGGTCAGGGGCGCCTGGGTGGCTCAGTCAGTTAAGCATTCGACTTCAGCTCAGGTCAGGATCTTACAGCTCTTGAGTTCGAGCCCCATGTCAGGCCTGGAGCCTGCTTCTGATTCTGTGTCTCCCTCTCTCTCTCTCTGCTCCTCCCCCTCTCACTCTCTCTCTCTCTTTCTCTATCCCTAAAAAATAAACATTAAAAAAAAATTTTTTTTAAGTCAGAGGTCACCAAAGAGTGAAATATACAAGGTTTGTGTTTCACCAACTGCATTTATTCAGAGCAGCAGCTCCTGCCTCCAGCCTCAACCTTCAGTCTTACGCAGAGTAGATCTCCTAGAGAGGCCTTCTGGATTCCAAGTCTGGGCTAAAGGCCCCTGCTCTGTACTGACTTCCACGGCACCTTTTCTTTCTCTGTCACAGAGGCTGTTAGGAACTCAACCCTAACTGCTCCCCCCCACCCCAAATCCATGTGTTGAAGTCCTAACCCCCAGTGTACCCCAGAAAGTGACTGTATTTAGAGATAGAATCTCTAAAGAGGTGATTAATGTTAAACGAGGTGGGCCTCGGTCCATTGACTGCTATTCTTAAAAGAAGAGGGAGAGTCAGCGATGCACAGAGAAAAGGCTGTATGGGGACACAAAGAGAAGGTGGCAATCTGCAAGCCAAGGGGAGGGGCCTTAGGACAAACCAATGCTGCTGCACCCTGATCTGGACTGCTGGCATCCAGAATTGGGAAAGATAAATGTCTGTGGTTTAAGCTCCCATGTCTATGATGTCTTGTTAGGGCAGCCTGCGCTAACACACAGAACCTGCTCACGGGAAACTGGAATTACTTTTCCATGAACTCCTGGAGGGCAAGACCATGTTCAATTCAAACACTGTCTCCAAATACCTGGCTCTGTGCCTGAGACACAGTCGATGCTCAACAAATGTTTGCTGAGATCAAGTCAAACATTAGAGGCAAAATGGGTCCTAGTCTACATGAATGGTGCCTCCTGGAACTGTCCCTGTACCACCCATGCTGGTTGTTATAAAGGAATAGCCCAGAGGCAAGCAGCTAATTCGTGGTAGAATCTGGGCCACAAGCCAGAACCCCACCCCCATGCCCACACCCCCTATCTGCTCCATCCACCCACCACCCCAATTCTGGAATAATACCACAGCCATAAAGTGCCTTCCATTGTTGTCTTAGTCAGCTCAGGCCACCATAACAAAATACCAGACACTAGGGGGCTTAAAAAACAGAAATCTGCTTTCTCACAGTTTTGGAGATTGGAAGTCTGAGATCGGGACACCAGCATGGTTGGTTCTGGTGACAGCGGTCTTCCTGATTTGCAGGCAGCCACCTCCCTGCTGTGTCCTCACAAGGCTGGATAGAAAAGGAGCAAACCTCCTAGGGATCTCTTCTTATGAGGGCACTGATCCCATCCTGAGGGCCCCACCCTTATGACCTCATCTAACCCTCATTACCTCCCAAAGGCCCCATCTCCAAATACTGTTACACTGGGGATTAGGGCTCAACCTCAACGTATGGATTTGTGAGGGACATAAACATGTAGCCCATAACAAGAGTGTTTTCACATTTTGTCACCCTGTTTACCTTTGATCATAGATCTGAGAGAGATGGGACACCTCTCATATCACCTCCTCATACCAATCCATCCCATTTTTAAATAGACGAAAAAAGATAAAGTCCAGAGCGACCGCATGGTTTGTAACTCATTCTTTCATTTAACAGAGAGTTCTTGCAGGCCTACTATGTGCCAGGCACTGTGCCAGGCTCCAGATGCATAATTAGCAATTGGCATGACCTGCATTATATGCTAAATACTAGTTTTTCTGCTGTTGCCCGGTTAAGTCTAGTTATTTCGCAGTTCAGTGTTCAAAACAAAAACAATGCTGACCAGAATAGAATTTAATCTTTTTCTTTCAGAAAATTCCAGTCCACGCTAAGACACACAGGAGTGTGGAAGCACTCCTTTCCTGCTCAGGCTGGGCATTTCTGCCTCCTCTTTTGAGGCTTTTATAGTCCCCTTCCCAACGCCTGTTCTTCCTTCAAAACCTCCCCTGTTGTGTTTTCACCACCTCCTTCGCCACCAGAGGTGGTAACACCCAGGTCTATGCTCCCACTTAAACCTCTTTGGCAGACAGACCTTATCTCAGCCTAACTGGTATTGCTTTTACTTTTTTAAGTTTATTTATTTATTTTGAGAGATAGAGAGCACACAAGTGGGGAGGGGGGCAGAGAGAGTGTGGGGGGGGGGGAGAATCCCAAGCAGGCTCTACACCAGCAGTGCAGAGCCCAGTGCAGGGCTCGAACTCACGAACCACGAAATTGTGACCTGAGCAGAAGTCGGACGCCTAACTGACTGAGCCATCCAGGTGCCCCCTAACTGGTATTACTTGACTGTACTGTTATTCGTGCCTTCCATGATACTCTTGTACTGGACTCCGTGACGTTTCAGAACGTGTGTCATACCTCCTGTTACCTTCTGCAGTAAGTATCTCAAGTGGCTCTTCCCCGCTGTGACTCTGACACAGGCACTGGACATTCCAGCTGACTGGACTAGGGGCTGAGGCTCAAAAAGTGGGTTTAAGGCTGCATGTGGACAATGCCAAGCCTTCCTGGCTTGATCCCAGATCTGCTCAGTAGGTCTCTGAAGCGGATGATGACAAAGCCACACAACTGAATCTTCTCTTTTAAAAAGTATACAGGTTTACAGGGTGCCTGGGTAGCTCAGTCAGTTAGGTGTCTGACTTTGGCTCAGGTCATGATCTCACGGCTCGTGGGTTCGAGCCCACCTTGGGCTCTGTGCTGACAGCTCAGAGCCTGGAGCCTGCTTCAGGTTCTGTCTCCTTCTCTCTCTGCCTCACTCTCACTCTCTCTCTCTCTCCTTAAAAATAAATATTAAAAAACAAAATAAATAAAAAATATACAGGTTTGGGTGGTGTTTTTCTTTCCTATGGCTGCTGTAACAAAGTGGGTGGCTTAGAATATCAGAAATGTATTATCCCACAATTCTGGAATCAAGAAGTCCAAAATCAAGGTGTCAGCCAGGTTGGTTCTTTCTGAGGGTTATGAGCAAACATCTGTTCCAGGCCTTTCTCCCAGTTTCTGACAGCCTTAGGTTTTCCTTGGCTTGTAGATGGCATTCTCCCTATATCTTCATATTGTCTTCCCTCTGTATGTGTCTCCCTCTGTGTCCAAAGTTCTCCTTTCTATAAGGACACCAGTCATATTGGCCCTCTGTGTCCAAAGTTCTCCTTTCTATAAGGACACCAGTCATATTGGATTAGAGTCATTCTAATGGCCTCACCTCAACTTGATCATCTGCAAAGACCCTACTTCCAAGTATGGTCACATTCGCAGATATCGAAGGTAAGGATTTCAATATCTTTTGCGGGGTACTGTTCAACTCATAAAAGGTGGGGAAAAGAGTAGCATGCTTACCTGGTCTCAGTCCTAGCATCCCAGAAGTACTGGGTCCCAGAGTGAATGTTCTGCTGACAAGGTGGCTTCCTCTGCTACAGCCCAAGTCCAAGCATTCTTGCAAAACCTCTGTCACTGTAGGAACGTGCCTTCCCTTTTATTTCCAAAAAATGCGCCTAATTTAATTTTGCTGTTCCTTGGAGACTTGGCCATTGCATTCATATTTCCATCCCTCCGGTCCGATTATTGCCCTGCGAATAGCAAGTGGTAATAAATGCTGTTGCACTTGCTGGCTGTAGAGTGCAGAGCTTATAAAGTCAGACAGACCTGGATTTGAATCCAGACTCCAACATGTTCTAAGTGTGAGATTTTGGAAGCTTGCTTACGATTTTAGCTTCCGTTTCCTTATTCACGGCACGGGGCAACCCCACCGTACAGGGTGGTTATAAACAAGGCGGTTACGTGTAGCCCTGAAGTTACCTCAATCAAAGACAGCGGTTATTTTTATTGGTCATAAATGAGGTAAGTGAACTGTTGAGGTAACTAGCCCAGGCACATAACAGTTGGGGTTTTGAAAAACACATTTCGAGTTTAGCAGCAAAAACACAGAGGTTCGCGTGACCAGCCTGAATGCTGTCTGGAAGACACTATAGAACCCCATTTCAAATCCAAACTCCACACAGAAAGGGAAAGAGATCCAACCATATAATTTTAAAAACATGTGATGGTCCCCAAACCACGATTCTGATGCTCATTCTCCTTGTCCCATCCACAAGGAAAAGAACAAGGCGTCCTGCTATCTCCAAGCCAGCTTCCGGCAGCCTCTATCACGTGTGCACCCTGGTGCCACCAGAGCCCTGAGCTAAATAACCAAGCCCGTGAGGTAATAAAGGTATTGCGTGCAAATCTCAGCCCATACATTTGTGTGTTTGAAATAGCTATGTTTATAATTTACTTTCTATTTTAAGCCCCATCCTTTTGGAGTCGTTCCCACCCTCAGCCGGCATCCAAGGACCTCTGCCCTCCAGGCATTTGCCCACTTCGGTTCTTGCCAAGCCATCCATCATTCTGCTCACCATGCCCTGCAGGCAGTGGCTCTGTCATGTCCAACCAGGGACATGGTCATCTCTCTGCAAGGCTGCCTAGAACAGGGATACGTGATGCAAATGCCTACAGGAAGCAGCAAGGGGAATTCATGAGTGAAGCCGGTGAACTGCCTATTCAACACAGAAGAACATCTTTGCCTCTACCAAGAAGTGCACTAGCTCCCCTGTTTCTTTCAACGCTGTGAGCTCTCTTTATTCTATCTTTTGTTTCTCCATTTATGGAAAAAAATCTTGGGTAAAGAGGAACATCCTCTATTGTCTGGAACACTGCAGTGCAAAGCGTTATGATGAGCAACCCTTGGAGTAGGGATAAGGAAAGGACTGGTGGGGACTCTGACAACCTAGAGCGTTCATTCCTTATCTAAGGCAGGCAGCCATTTGATGCCATGAGAGACTGAATCCAGTGTAGCCAAATCTGCCAATTACTTATGAGAAACCTGAACCTGGAATCTTATGTGAAATGGCCCAGATTGTTAATGTGAATGACTGAAATCCACGCGGCCAAAGTCAGATCTAGCCCACAGGCCTTTAGTTTGTGGCCATGGCCCACGTCCGCATCTTCTCAAGGGACAGGCCTGCCTCCCAGACAGCTTGCTGGAAAGCTCACGTGCCAGCCCTGCCCCTCCCCACCGCCCTGTTCAGGACCCTCCTGCTTCTGCTTAAGACATTTTGCCTAGGGCTCGAATCTTCTCCTTGTTGGGGCTTAAGATTTTAGAAGCAAAAGCTGGAGGGTGATTTCAGCTTTCTGCTCCATCTCGTGCCTTCACCAAGACAACAAACCCAGACAGGAATTTCTGCTTGGAGGCAGGGAAGAGAAAGAGGGAAATACCAGGAGAATAAAAATATAGATTAATATCTCAAAAACATTATCTTGCCGAACAAATTTGATTTGAGGTTATCTACAAAGCAACTTCAGAATTTCTGTCCATGGATTCTAGGGAAGCACTAGGAAAATCTTTTTTTTTTTTTTTTCAATTTTTTTTCAACGTTTTTTATTTATTTTTGGGACAGAGAGAGACAGAGCATGAACGGGGGAGGGGCAGAGAGAGAGGGAGACACAGAATCGGAAACAGGCTCCAGGCTCCGAGCCGTCAGCCCAGAGCCCGACGCGGGGCTCGAACTCACCGACGGCGAGATCGTGACCTGGCTGAAGTCGGACGCTTAACCGACTGCGCCACCCAGGCGCCCCTAGGAAAATCTTTTAAGAGGGAAATCCCAATTCAGCCAATTAATCAGATTCCATTTTTCACAGTAAAATATAAGTGTCTAACACGGTGTATTCTTAATAATATATTATAATGTAACATTTATTTTTATCAGTATAGTACCTTGTTTTCCTGATTCTTCCATGGGCAATTTCTGAATTCAATAATAAGGCGTTTGAAAAAATACATAATAGGGGCGCCTGGGTGGCTCAGTTGGTTAAGCGTCCCACTTCGGCCCAGGTCATGATCTTGCCATTCCCAAGTTCGAGCCCCACGTCAGACTCTGTGCTGACAGCTCGGAGCCTGGAACTTGCTTTGGATTCTGTGCCTCCGTCTCTGCCCCTCCCCAGCTCATGCTCACACTCTATCTCTGTCAAAAATAAACAAATTTAAAAAAAAAAATTTAAATTATAAAAAAAACACATAATACCTTGAAGTCTTATCCATTGAATTAAATTTTTTTTCAACATTTATTTATTTTTGAGAGACAGAATGCAAGCGGGGTAGGGACAGAGAGAGAGGGAGACACAGAATCCAAGACAGGCTCCAGGCCCTGAGCTGTCAGCACAGACCCTGATGTGGTGCTCAAACTCACGAGCCATGAGACCATGGCCTGAGCTGAAGTGGGACGCTCAACTGACCGAGCCACCATTGAGTTAATAGTAAACACATGATTCTAGTTAGTACTGAGCCGTCATTGGCTTAAAGGACTAACATTATTACTGAGCCATTACTGGTTTAAAAGACTAAAGCAATACAACCCTTGTTCTCTGGGAAGATGATAAATTTGGGAGCAGAAAGTTCAGACTCAAATCACCTTTGTTTCATCATTTTCTTCAGTGGTGGGAGAAGATGAGAGATGCTGGTCTCACGGTGATACTGATTTGAGTGGTCAGGAGTAGGGCAAGAATATTAGAAATACACCCGATGGAAATCCTTCACATAAACTACCTTATTACCCTCCTGACCTATATAATCAGCATGGAGCAAAGAAGAATAATTGCCCTTTGGAACTGGCATGTGTGAATTTAATGGAAAAGGTACCAGAGAAATCCAATAATCTACATTACCTGCTTCCCTCTGAATGTCTTATTAGAAATTAGAGAGGCTTGGGATGCCTGTGTGGCTCAGATGGTTGAGAGTCCAACTTTGGCTCAGGTCATGATCTTACAGTTCGTGGGTTTGAGCTCTGCATCGGGCTCTGTACTGACAGCACAGATCCTCAATCTCTCTCTCTCTCTCTCTCTCTCTGCCCTTCCCCCTTTTATACACTCTCTCTCAAAATAAATAAATGAACATTAAAAAAAAAGAAATTGGAGAAGTTCTGAGGTTACCTTTCTTCAATAAAATTCAAAACAGCTGGGGCACTTGGGTGGCTCAGTTGTTTAAATGTCCAACTTCAGCTCAGGTCATGATCTCATGGTCCGTGAGTTTGAGCCCCACATTGGGCTCTGCATTAACAGTGCTAAGCATGCTTGGGATTCTCTCTCTTTTCCTCTGTGCCCCTCTCCCACTAGCGCTTTCTCTCTGTCTCACAATAAACTTAAAAAAAAAAATTCAAATCACTTTTTTAAAAGAAAAGTATTAGCATCAGTAGAAATAAGTGCCATAGGTGGCAGGGAGAAACTCATAATAAGTTTTGGGACAGATAGAGCACCTATGTTGTGATTCTCTAAGATTCAACCATTTGGTATTTCCTGAATCTCTTTCTGGAGATCCTGAAGTTTTCAAATGGTATCTCTAATAAAATATGTTACATCCAAGTTGACATCCAATGATTTAATAACACTAGGCACAAAAGGTACAGCTTCTGTAGCCATGTGAATTCTTTGTAAGATGCTTGCTGCAATCCCAGCTTTGAGTAAGTAAACTTTGTACTTGCGGAAACTGCATTTATTCAGCCTTGACATTAGGTAAGTAAGTAAATTATTTCATTGCCAAAGGGATCTCTAGTCTAGGCTGGAGTAAGTGAATGTGTTTTCCCCATGGCTATATTCCCAGAGAATTTTTGCAGGGACAGAATTTGGCTGATATCAATTGTAGAGAGAGGTGGGGGAGGCCATTTAGTACCTAAATTAGGGTTGCACACCCATGTGGTTGGCAGAAGAAGGTGAGAACTCTTTGGAAGATGGCCTGACTGGTTTTAATGTGACAAAAGCTTTCACAATTAAACAAATATTTATTGAACACCTACAACTGCAAAGCTTTGAGTCCTTTGGGAAATTAAAAAAATGGGTAAGTAGGAGTGCCTGGCTGGCTCAGTCGGGTGAACGTGCAACTCTTGATCTTGGGGTTGTGGGTTCAAGCCCCATGTTGGGTGTAGAGATTACTTAAAAATAAAATCTTAAAAAAAAAAATGGATACATAAAGTCCCTGTCCCCACAGAGATTTCAGTCTACCCAACAAATCAACCGTGAACCCTAAGAACTGTAATAAAAGGCAGAAGGCGGCAGCAGTGGGGAGGCCCAGAGGAGGCACGAGTGAAGAGCTGGTTCAGGAAGCTTCCGTGAAGGAAGGGGCTGTCCTGGGAGGCTGCAGGAAGGCTGAGCAGGATTCTCACCCACAAAGGCTGGGTGAAGGGCATTCTGAGCAGACAAAACTGTGGACAGCAGCTGGGCAGGAAGCTGCAGGCCATATTTGGAAAACTATAAATAGCCCCTTTGAATGAAAAACAGAGAGCCCTGAAGTTAGAGGGCAGGCAGAAGTACGAGGTAAGGTCAGAACAATAGGTAGTGGGCAGATTAAGGCCTTTGCTGGTGTGTGCCCCAAATCTTCCCAAGTTCTTGACACTCAGCTTGGTGCTTGACAATGTCATCAAAGACAAACGTGACCTCTTGACAACCACAAGCCAAGAGGACCCTGATCTCAAACAGCTAGCTCTACTGCTCTGGGCAGTGTGGGTCTCTCGGACTGCCTATCTCTGACTCCATTTTAGCGACCCAGCTGTAACTCACAAGTGGAAGGATGCCAGGAAGAGTGATGGGGACAGAAACAAATGTAACCAATAACCGGCTGCTACCCCTTTTACAGTCTTGCACCTCCACGCAGATTCCAAGCAGCTCTCTTGGTGTGTTCAGGGAGCATACCTAAAATACTGGAGCAGGGCCATATGTTTATTGAAGGAAGGAAAAGCTGTCCCCCAAACCAAGATATTTAACAAAGAAATAACCAAACTAAGAAGTTCTCAGCCTGTTGGGTAACAGATCATCCACAAAAGGCAACTGTAAATTTAAATTTTCATGACATTCATATAATAGGGTTAACATTCTCCAGATGAAAATTTCCCCCTTTTCATGTCTTCCTTTTTTTTTCCTGTCCGAATTTCAATTAGTCTCAACCTAATAAAGGCTTTTTATAGCCAACCAGAAACACTTGCAGTAATCAGAGGCTTAAAAAAAAAAAAAAAAAAAAAAAAAAAAAAAAAATATATATATATATATATATATATATATATATATATATAGTGCTACTACATTGTAAGCATTCAGGGGATCCTTCATAAACACAGTAAAACCCCATGATGCACTCATCGAAAATACAATTTTAGATATAGTGCAGAATTGGCAACTGGCTCCCATTCCCTGCCTAGCCTTGGTTTGAGAACAGGACAGGAAGAAGAGTCAGGGGTGGGGCTAAAGTTCTATGCTAGGGGTCTTGGAGTAGAGGCCAAAGTCATGAAGGTGAAGAAAAGGCATGTAAACTTGTTTTAGTAAAAGAGATGGGTGAAGAGTGAGTCTCTGGTCCTCAGTATTCTAGGTAAATCTCCGAATCTGACCAACTAACGGGGACATTTCTGGAATTACTGATGCTGTCCTGCTGCTTCTGGACTCAGAATTGTCCCCAACAATATTTAAATTGGAGACAACCACCACCACCAGGTGGCACCAAATCACAGCTTTGTCTGGCCAAATCTAGATATGGCAGCTTGGACTCCCAGAATTCCTCACCTGCTGGCTCCACACTGGCCATTTTGCTGTTAACCTTACAAAAAAACTGATCCTACAATTTCACATTGCCAAATTCTTTGGATGTCACTTACCAATTACAGTAGGGTTTTACTGAATTAATTTATGATAACCAATAATTGAGGCAAGTATTCTCTTAGTAGACTAAAGACCAAAGGAGACTAAATTAGACATTGTGCTTATTGTTTTATACACATTAGCTAATTTAATCCCCTCAGCAACCTATTAGGTATATGTTGAATAATATGAAACTACCACTTTTATAGGCCAAAAATTGTTGACTATGGACATCTTCACCTAGCTCAATCTGAAAGTTATTTTTAAACTATTCCTCGGGTGCTGAGTTCTGTATATACCTCATAGCTTGAGCTTATTAAGTAAATTATTCAAAATTTCAATGTTTATTTATGTCTGCTTGATCTATCAATTTCTGAAAGATGTGGTTAAAATCTTTTAACTATAACTTGATTTATCCATGGAAATTTTTCCTCCTGGAAAAAATTTTAAGTTGTTTCTTTGTATATTTTGAGGTTGTATTGTTAGGTGCATACATGTTTTTTATGATTATAGCTTGTTGCTCTTTAATCAGCATACACCATCTTTCTTTGTCCCTTATGTTTTTTTGCCCTATATTCTATATTGTCACATATTAAGAATCTTCCCCTTTTTTCTTTTAGTTTGTAATTTTTTCCATCTTCTATTTTCAAACTTTCTGTGTCTTTTCTCTTTTAGACAACTTATTAATGGGTCTTGCTTTTTAACCCAATCTGAGTCTGTTTTTTAATTGGTCAATTTAATTTTTTAAACTTTAATTCCAGTTGTAGTTAACATGCAGTGTTTTGTCAATTTAATTAATGTGTATTTATTATAATTCATTCCAAAATAACACTTATTTTTACCCTTTTATTCTATATTTTTCATTTACTGCACATTTTATACTTCTTTTCCTCTTTCTCTATTTTTTTTTCTTTCCAACGTTTATTTATTTTGGGGACAGAGAGAGACAGAGCATGAACGGGGGAGGGGCAGAGAGAGAGGGAGACACAGAATCGGAAACAGGCTCCAGGCTCCGAGCCATCAGCCCAGAGCCTGACGCGGGGCTCGAACTCCCGGACCGCGAGATCGTGACCTGGCTGAAGTCGGACGCTTAACCGACTGCGCCACCCAGGCGCCCCATTCTCTATTTTTTTTTAAACCAAGGTATAAATACCTCAATATTATTAACTTCAGGTGTACAACATAATGATTAGATATTTATGGCGGCACCTGGCTGGCTCAGTCAGTCAGCAGAGTATGCAATTCTTGCCCTCGGGGCCATTAGTTTGAGTCCCACATTGGAGGGAGAGATTACTTAAAAAAAAAGTGATTAGATATTTGTGTATACAGTTGATCCTTGAACAATGCTGGGGTTAGGAGCACTACCCACCATAACTGAAATTCCATGTATAACTTTTGACTCCCCCAAAACTTAACTATTAATAGCCTACTGTTGACTGGAAGTTGTACTGATAACATAAACAATTGATTAACACATATTTTATACATGTATTATATACTATATTTTTACAATAAGGTAACATAGAAAAAAGGAAAAATCATAATGAAAATACATTTGCAGTATTGTATTTATGGGAAAAAATCTGCATATAAGTAGAGCCACACAGTTCAAATCTGTGTTGTTCAAGGGTCAACTGTATTGTGAGATGATACCCACGATAAGTTTAGTTAACATCCATCACCACACATAGCTATCAAGTTTTTTTTTCTTGTGATGAGAACTTTTAAGATTTATTCTTTTAGCAATTTTCAAATATGTAATAGTTTTATTCACCATAGTTACCATGCTGTACATTACATCCCCATGACATTTTTGTTTTATAACTGGAGGTCTGTATCTTTTGACCCTCTTCATCCGTCCTCCAAACCCCACCCCCACCAGCAGCCAGAAATCTAGTCTCTGTATCTAAGATCAGTTTTTGTTGTTGTTGTTGTTGTTTAAGATTCCACATACAAGTGAGATCATATGGTATTTGTTTTTCTTCGTGGATTTTTATTTTTCTGGCTTAAACGTTGAGCATTTATGATCTGCCGGGAATCTCTCTTACTTCAAAGCTCATGTTCTGTCTGTTGTACCACAGCAAGAATTAGCTATCAATGGAATCTTAAAAGTTGTCATCTACCCCACTGGATCCAAAACTGGTGTATGTGAGGATTACTTGGAAGCTTTTGAGAAATGTTATTCCTGGACCTCACCTTCAGAGATTCTGGCTCAGTACATCTGGGTAAAGCCCTGACACTAACACGAGCCCCAGATTTTGATGCAGGTGGTTCACATACCACACTGTGGGAATACTGTTACTATCTAACCCCATAACCTTCCAAATGACAAGCTTTATGCTTGTCTTTGAACTTTAATTACTGCTTTTTAAAAATGATTGTTTATTTTGAAAGAGAGAGAGAGAGAGACAGAATGCGAGTAGGGGAGGGGCAGAGAGAGAGGGAGACACAGAATCCAGAGCAAGGCTCCAGGCTCTGACTGTCAGCACAGACAGTTGTTTCCTGTTTCCAGACATTATTTTCCTTTACTGAGCATTTATGAGTGTAGTGATAGAGCCCGATGTGAGGCTCGAACCCATGAGTGTGAGATCATGACCTAAGTCAAAGTCTGATGCTCAACCGACTGAGCCACCCAAGCGCCCCTTTAATTACTTTTTAAAGACACACCACAGGGAAAAAAAAAACAAAGATACATGCCTGGGTGGGTTCTAATCATCTCCATCTAGACTCTTTTTACCTTATATTGTCTTATATGCCTAATAAGTCTCTAAATCTACTCTGTTTCTTTTTGCAAGTTTTTATATAAATTCCTGTTAGTTAACATACAGTGTAATGTTAGTTTCAGGGGTACAAGATAGTGATTCAGCACTTCCATACATCATCCAGTGCTCATCACAAGTGTGCTCCTTAATCCCCATTACCTATTTAACCATGACCCCAATTTCTTCCCCTCTGGTAACCATTAGTTTGTTCTCTTGTATAATAAAGAGTCTGTTTCTTAATTTGTCGTTTTTTCCTTTGCTTGTTTGTTTCTTAAATTCCACGAGTAAAATCATATAGGATTTGTCTTTCTTTGACTTATTTTGCTTAGCATAATACTCTCTAGCTGCATCTGTGTCACTGCAAATGGCAAGATTTCATTCCTTTTTATGGCTGAATAGTATTCCTGTGTGCGTGCACGTGTGTGTGTACCACATCTTCTTTCAAAGATGGACACTTGGCTGTTTCCGTAATTTGGCTATTGTAGATAATGCTACTATAAACATAATTGTGCATGTATCCTTTTGAACTAGTATTTTGTATTCTTTGGGTAAATACCCAGTAGTGGGATTCCTGGATTGTAGGGTAGTTCTATTTTTAACTTTTTGAGGAATCTCCATACTCTTTTCCAGAGTGGCTGCACCACTTTGCATTCCCAACAACGTAAGAGGGTTCCCCTTTCTCCATATACTTGCCAATACCTGTTGTTTCCTGTGTTGATTTTAGCCATTCTGACAGGTGTGAGGTGTTATTTTATTGTAGTTTTGATTTGCATTTCCCTGATAAGTGATGTTGAACATCTTTTCATGTGTCAGTTGGCCGTCTGTATGTTTTCTTTGTCTAGAACAACTTTCATAATCTATATTCTTCTAATTAGAATTTGCAGTCCACTGCTCCTTTACTATCACTCTATTTTACTTGCTTGTGTCATCATTATAAAAACATTATTTTCCTTTACTGAGCATTTATGAGTGTAGTGATAGGGCATTTGGGCACTCAGCAACCATTTTACTAGTAAGCATGACTATCCTCATTTATATAAGAAAGCTAGAAGAAACCTGGGGAATTTGCCTGATACCACATTTAATGGAAAAGCTAGTATTTGAACGCAGATGTGTCTATTCTATTTTTTATATCCCACTGCCTTCAAAGAGAATGTGATCCCAAGAAGCCCACCTTGTCGTGGGGAAGAAACAAATAATCTCACTCTCTGGCCATCTTTGTATCTAAGACAGTGCTTTACACATAGTAACACTTAGTAAATGTCCATGAAAATAAAGCATAAATGTATCTTGGTTTCTTACTTCTTTTTCTGTTTATGATTTCCAAGTCAGGAGACTCGCAGTCTGGTAAAACAAAAAAGAAGCAAAGAGGACTGTTTGGGAAAACACAAATTCGGAGACAAAACAGAAAGAAGAGAACAGCTACCATTACAGGTCATCAAAGTGATGGGTCCCCTTATGTGAAGGATGTCCATTACAAGCTAGGGTTACTTTCATTTTGCACTCTTTATTTTTCTGATTAATTCAATAAAAGTTTGAAGCAATTCAAAAAATGTAAAATGTAATATTAGTACTATTTTCTACTTCCTGTGCTCAGTTTTAAAAGGCTGATGTTAAACATAATAGAACAAGCAACTATATGTAATTGTAGAAATTATTGCTGGGAATTTGCATATGAAACACACACCTTTTACTGCCTCTAGTTGGCATTGTTAACTAGGTTATAAATAGCACAGCTGACACACTGCAAACAGAAAGCGCTTTTTGATGGGCACTTGCTATGAATGGAAGAAGTGTTCAAACACAATGTTTAAGTTGGAAAGCTTTCATTAGAACTAGCCGAGGGGGAAAATGGTTTATTTCCTAATCATAGCCTTGCTTAAGAATCCAATCATATAGAAAGACTTATGGTAAACCTTTCTAAAAACAGATATTTATGCTACTATTTGGGTAAATAAGTGATACATCCAGTCTATAAACATATTTTAATAGTGTTGATGGGCACTTTTAAGAAAATTGAGCCGCTCCCTTTGGATTAAATAGTCTTAGTGTGTATATACGGTGAGGCAAAGGCAGGAAAAAGACTAAGATACAAAATTGGAGAGTCCATTTGTATTTATTTACACCGCTAGGGCACTTGGCTGAAATCATTTACTGGAACTTGAAATTTTAAAAACTACTTGAAAAGCTTTAACTATGGAGACGGAACAGAAAGATGCCATTCATTTTGACTGACCATAAAAATGACAATTAATAGGGCAGTATTTTTGCTGATGTTTTATAATGCGTAAGGGCAAAAATTCAACAAAGTTACTATGAGGGCTGCTTCAATCATCACAAGATGTAGGTACAGAAACTAGTGATGACTTTTGCAAGTGACAAAGCTAACATTTGCAGACATCATTCTATTTTTATGGACTGTGATACTTTGGTTTTCAAAAGTTTTTTTTTTGTTTTGCTTTGTTATGGTTGTAAAGCAACTATGACACCGAATTTTGATGCTGAACTACTCATCCAGATGACAGGAGAGGTGAGGGGGCTAGGGACAACATTTTCTTCCTACACATTTGTTTTTAGGCATCTATATTTGCCTTAGTGCCTTGATACCATGGTGATAGCTTAGCAACAGTAGATACAAAGTAATCTGTCAGGCCAGCTTCTGATCATAAAAAGTTGGCAGGTAGAATACTGGGGGAAAAAACCATAAATGTTTAGGTGTTTAATAGTTTAATCAAAAAGAGATTTGCTTTCACTACTACCTGCTCTTGTCTAGCTTTTCATTATATATAGGAAGAGATGTGAATCTAAAAAAAAAAAATCCCAAACAAACCTCTGTGTTACAACTGAAAAGACAAAATTTAAACCTTTTCTTTTTTTTATTTAAACCTTTCTTAAATAGGGAACAAAAAACCCCACATTTTAACCTTTTTTAAAAAGGAACTAATGATGACAAAAGTACATGAAAAGTGTTTTGCAAAGACATTTCAAAAGGATTTTTTTTCTTTTTTAATATTTTTAAGGTTTTTTTTTTTTTTTTTTTTTTTCAACGTTTATTTATTTTCGGGACAGAGAGAGACAGAGCATGAACGGGGGAGGCGCAGAGAGAGAGGGAGACACAGAATCGGAAGCAGGCTCCAGGCTCTGAGCCATCAGCCCAGAGCCCGACGCGGGGCTCGATCTCACGGACCGCGAGATCGTGACCTGGCTGAAGTCGGACGCTTAACCGACTGCGCCACCCAGGCGCCCCTAAGGTTTATTTTTGAGAGAGACAGAGTGTGAGTGGGGGAGGGGCAGAGAGAGAGGGAGACACAGAATCTGAAGCAGGCTCCAGGCTCTGAGCTGTCACCACAGAGCCCGACATGGGGCTCCAACTCATGAACCTGAGATCATGACTTGAGCTGAAGTTGGATGCTTAACCGACTGAGCCACCCAGGCACCCTCAAAAGGATTTTTTATACTAACAGCCATTCAATTTCTGTCGATGGCCATTAGAAGAACAAAGTTACATAAAATATAAATATCTTTGTACCAGCAAACTTGGATGACCCAATAGATACTGCCATTTTTAAAGCCAACACACCACACGATGCCTTTCATTATCTTTACTATAATTTATATGTAAAGCAAAGAAATTAAAATCATCTGAAAGAAAGAATGTAAAACTTGGAAATGAGTAAATATAAAATCACCTTGATTTTCAGAGCTATTGATTTTTTTGTAAGTTTATTTATTTATTTTGAGATGGGGAAGGGGCAGAAAGAGAGGGAGAGAATCCCAAGCAGGCTCCATGCTGTCAGCATAAAGCCCGACGTGGGGCTTGAACTCAGGAACTGTGAGATCATGACCTGAGTGAAATCAAGAGTCAGACGCTTAACTGACTGAGCCACCTAGGCGCCCCAGGGTTATTGATTTTATTTCAAATACCCGCAAATGGTAAAATATAAGCAAATAGTTGTTAGCTGGTTGAACAGAGATGGCAAATAGACTTCAGTTTGTGTGCTGGCTCTGATATATTAATAGTGGCTGCCTCGTGAGCTGTGTTAAGGAGGATTCTGAGGAGTCTGAGGTGGGAGGGAGGGAGATTAGAGGGTAAAAGACTTACTAAGTGGAATGTGGGGTGTGGAAAAGAAGGAGGGTGAGCACAAAGCACTCAATACAAACTTTAAATTTAAGTCTTACATTTTCTTTCCTTTATTTATATATTTATGTATTTATTTTTTAAAGATTTTATTTTATAAGTAATCTCTATACCCAACGTGGGGCTCAAATTCACAACCCTGAGATCAAGAATCACCTGCTCTACTGGCTGAGCGAGCCATACACCCCTATTTATTTATGTGTTTAAAGTAAGTTCTGTGCTCAACATGAGGCTTGAGCTCACAACCCTGAGATCAAGAGTTGCATATTCTACCAACTGAGCCAGTAGGTGCCCCAAGTCTTACATTTTATACTAAAATAAATGCAAACCTTACATTTAATTCCATAATATATGTATTTTGTATGCCATAAAAGTTTAATTTTTTTTATGTTTTTATTTATTTTTGAGACACAGAGAGACAGAGCGCGAGTAGGGGAGGGGCAGAGAGAGAGGGAGACACAGAATCCGAAGCAGGCTCCAGGCTCTGAGCTGTCAGCACAGAGCCCGACGTGGGGTTCAAACTCACAGACTGTGAGATCATGACCTGAGCTGAAGTCGGACGCTTAACCGACTGAGCCACCCAGGCGCCCAGTATGTCATTAAAAGTTTAAAAAATCATTTGTTGTTAAGCATTACTTAACTTTAACTTTGTGGGGAACAAAAAGTTCTTAGATAATATTATGCATGTTCATTCTGTAACTTCCCACAGTATCTGGCAAGCTGCTGAGTATCCTTGGGAGTCTCTGTACCCCACTTAGTGAAGCCCACATCTAGAAGATTGAGAGAAATAAAAATGTTTAAATTTGTACATAATAATGTAAGACTCAGAGAAGTTAAGTAACCTGCTTGTCAATGGCAGACATGGGATTTGAAGATTCTAAAGGCCAATTTCTTAACAAAGATTCTATCTATATTCCTCCAAAGACAAGTACCAGGATTCCTTGGGATTCAGGGTTTGGTATTAAATTACTATTCTGTAAAAACACTTTGGAGGCCACAAAAGACCATACAGTAACTAGTAAGTTGGCAATTTCACTATTGCTTTAAAAAAGACAAGCATGGTTTCTGTTTGGGGTAATGGAAAAGCTGTGGAAATAGATAGTGGGGGGTGTGCATGTGTGCCTGGGCAGCTCAGTCAGTTGAGTGTCTGACTCTTGATTTCAACTCAGGTCATGATCTCACAGTTTGTGAGATGGAGCCCCACAGTGAGCTCTGTGCTGACATTGCAGAGTCTGCTTGGGATTCTCTCTTTCTCTCTCACTCTCTGTGTGTACCCCCCTCCCCCAATAAATAAATAAACATTAAAAAAAGAAGAAAAAGAAAATCATGATTCACAGATTCAAGATTAATATTGCTATGATGGCAATTACCTAAAATTATATCTATATATTCAATGTAAGCTCTGTCGAAATCCCATCAGGTTCTTTTGTAGAAATGGATAAACTGCTCCTAAAACTTTTATGGAAATGCCAGAGTGGCCAAAACAGTTTTTAAAAAGAACTCAAGTATAAATGGGGAAATCTGAATAAGATTGATGGATTGTATCAGTATCATATCCTGGTACTGTATTATGGTTTTATAAGATGTAATCATTGGGGGAAATTGTAAAGGGTACATGGGATTTCTCTGTGTTATTTCCTATAACTGTGAATCTACAATTATCTTAAAAATAAAAAATTTAATGAAAAAGAAAAGTTGGAGGACTTACATTTCCCAATTTTAAAACTTAATATAGAGCTATAGTAATCAAGACAGTGTGGTACTGCCTTAAAGACAGACATAGAAATCAATGGAACAGAATTAAGAGTTCAGAAACAAACCCTTATATTCATGGTCAAATGATTTTCTACAAAGTTGCCAAAGCAATTCAAAGAGAGAAAGAATAGTCTTTTCAACAAATGGTTCTAGAACAGCTGGATATCCACATACAAAAAAATTAATTTAATTCACTTGTTTTCAATGGGGTGATTTGGGGTTCCCAAAGGAAGAGTACATTTGGCAATGTCTGGAGACAATTTTGGTTATTACGTGGGGGCAGGGGTGCTACTGACATTTTATATTTAGTAGAAACTAGAGATGCTGCTAAATATCAAACAATTCACAGGAAAGACCCCCCACAACAAAGAAGGATCCAGCCCAATGTGTCAACAGTGCTGAGGGAGAAACCCTGATATAACTCGTACCATACACAAAAACCAATTCAAAATTAGTCATAGACCTAAACTTAAGAGCTGAAGCTATAGCACTTTTAGAAAAGAGCGTTGGAAACCATCTTTGTGACTTTGGGTTAGGCAAGGATTCCTTAGATATGACACCAAAACATGATCTACAAAAGAAAAAGCTGATAAATTGGACTTATCAAAATTAAAGACTTTCGTGTTTCAAAAGATACCATTTCAAAAATGAAGTCAAGTCATAGACTGGGAGTAAATACTTGCACATCATATATTTGATAAAGAGTTTGTGGGGTTCCTGGGTGGCTCAGTCAGTTAGGCATCTGACTCTTGATTTTGACTCAGGTCATGATCTCATGGTTCTGTCTGTCAGTTTGGGTCCTGTATCAGTGCAGAGCCTGCTTGGGATTCTCTCTCCCTCTCTCACTGCCCCTACTCTGCTCTCTCAAAATAAATAAATAAACTTAAAAAAAAAAAAAAAGAAGCTGTATCCATAATACATCAAGAATGCTTAAACTCAACAAGAAGACAATAATGCAATTAAGAGATGGGTAAAATGTTTGAACAGACCTTTCATCAAAGAAATATGAATGGTTCATTTGCTCATGAGAAGATGCTTAACATCATTAGTCATTAGGGAAATGCAAATAAAAAATCACAATGAGATACTATCTCAGTCGTACTAGAATAGTTATAATAAAAAAGGAACACCAAGGGTTGGCAAAGATGTGAACAAATTGGAATCTACATGTGTTGCTGGTAGAAATGTAAACTGATACAACTAGTTTGGAAAGTAGTTTAGCAATTTCTAAAATGTTAAACATAAATTTACCATAAATTTTACTCTTGAGAATCTACTCAAGAGAAATGAAAACTTAGGTCCACACAAAGACTTGTTCTTGAATATTCACAGCAGCATTATTCGTAATAGGTAACAAGTAGAAATAACCCAAATGCCAATCAACTGGTAAATAGATAAACAAATGTGGCACATCCCTATAATGGAACACTATTGAGCAATAAAAAGGAACAATGATTAATGCTACCCCATGAATAAACCTCAAAAACATTATGCTAAATGATGGAACCAGTTAAGAATATTGTATAGTTTCATTTACACAAAATGTCCAGAGAAGGCAAATCTATAGAGACAGAGAGTGAATTCCTGTCTGCCCAGGGGTTGACCGCAAATGGGCAGAAAGGACCTTTAACACTGAATTGTGGTGACGCTTTCACAACTTTGTAAATTTATAAAAGTCATTCTAATTGTATAACTAAACCAGGTGAATTTTATGGTATGCAAACTGTACTTCAATAAAGTTGTTTAAAAAAAAAAAAATGCAATTAAAGCAGTTCTAATCTCCAAAAAAAAGAAGGAAAGAAGGCTAAAAGGAAAGAGAAGCATGGTATAAAACTGCACAATTACGCAGCAATTACAAACTTTGCAATAAATTGATCATAATCTATTTACACAAGTGTAAGTTACAATGGAATTCATGATATAAGGTGGGGGACATCATCAAAATGCCTAGAAAGTGAGAAATAATGCAAACAGTAAAATTACAATGATTAATTTAAGGAAAGAAAGGTTGCAAGAGTAGCTTAATTCTTTGAGAATGATGTTCTCTAGGCTTAAAAAAAAAAAAAAAAAAAAAAAAGACCCAAACAAAACAATAACAAAATACAATAAGCTCATACTGTTACAGCATGAAAGATCTGAGTCAGATAAAAATTATTTTGTTTCCCTTTGAACAAACCCTAGGAGTTTCCTTCTCCCAAGGTCTTCTATAGGGGAAGAAAATTTTCCCTTCTTCTCTTCTAGGTTCTTTGGTTGGCCCAATAATGAAATTGGCATAAGGGAGATTAACAGGAGAAAAGCAAATTTAATTTCATATGTACAGGAGCCCATAAAAACTCAAATAACTGACCAAAGAAAGGAGCTCTTATACCTTTTAGACAAAGAAACAATGAATTTGTGAAGAACTGACAAGAAAAAGAGGTTTGGGGTTCAGGGTAGTAAGTTAGTAACAAGATTTGTTTATATAGCCTTCTCAGCCCTCAATTCCTCTCTCTAGTGATAAGGATGTCTCTCTTCCTCCTGGTAGAGGAAGGGTACCTTTTACAGGGGAGATGTATTTCCTGTTTTCAGGAGGACAAAAGAGGGTCAGAGGGTCCTTCTTACACTGGCTGTTTCTCAAGAAGCTTTAATTCAAAATAATCAATACGCCAAAGTGGCACAGTTTTGGGTGGCTTATTTTTTATTTCCCTTCACTTTGAAGAAGCAAAGATGGCTTCTCATCTCCTATAAAATTGTTTCTCTGTCGTCTTTGCCAAGAGCAGAAGGTATGACTGTTAGACTGAGGCCCTTCCCTTCTCTAAGAGATGGTGAACTTCAGTGGGAAGGAAGAAGTCATCATTTTGCAGGAATAGGAACCACCAAATGAAAAAAATTAATAGTTCAAGTTGAAGAATTTTAAAAGAATTTGTTACATAGTTTTTTGTTTTGTTTTGCTTTGTTTTTGTTCCACAGTTTTAACCTGCTGCTATGGAGAACTGGCCAGGGCATTATTTTTCCAAGTCAAAGACTTTCTTAGTAGAACATTAGGAGGCTTTCTTATGGAGTATTTACCACATTCCTATTCATACCAGAGAAACCAACCAGTAATAGAAATTCAGATACCTTGTTTAGAATTTAAGCTACTTATTAATAATGGTTGTGAAGACTGCAGTGTCATGGAGAAGTGTTTATGTTCTGTGAAAACAGCAGGACCCAAAGTTGAATTTATAATGAGAACTACCCCAAAAAAGATATGCATGGTAGAAAAGGCTGAAAGATACATAAATGAAATGGTGAGATGATTATGTTAGCATGGTGAGATTTTGAATGATTAATTTTTTTCTATTTTCTGAAATAAAAAAACAAAACAAAACAGTGGTTATTTACTGAAATGTGTTCAAATCTCGCACTGGGCATAGTGCTTACTTAAAAAAAAAAATTCTTTTAAAGGTTGGGGGTGGGGGTACCTGGCTGGCTCAGTCTGTAGGGCATGTGAGTCTTGACCCTGGAGTTGAGTTCAGGCCCCACACTGGGTGTAGGGCTTACTTAAAAAACATTAAAAAAAAAAATGTTCAAAAAGTAAAATCTAAGCTACTCCAACAGTGAAGGCAGTGATGAGCCCACTTGTTTGCTGACAAGATGCACAGTGGTGGGTACTGTCAGTCTTGGAGATGAACAGATCAAGTTGAAGGAAAGCTGATGTAGCTTTTCCATGAAGATGGTCAGTGTCCCCCAAAAGAAAGGATAAAAGCCCGAAGAACTTTCTCTTTCTACAGAAAAGAAAGAAATAAGATTCCTCCAGCAGGGGAGGCTGAAAACTTAGCACTTCAGAGCCCCAAGGGCAGGCTGGGTGAGCTAAAGAAAGAGGTGGATCCCGCCATCAGTTCTGGTCCCCCTGGACTCTTCCCAGGTGACCCTTATTTTTCAGTCACCTTTAGAAGTATGTTATCTCCCGGGCTCCTGGGTGGCTCTGTTGGTTAAGCGTTCAACTTCGGCTCAGGTCATGATCTCATGGTTCAGAAGTTCGAGCCCCGCATCAGGCTCTGTGCTGACAGCTCAGAGCCTGGAGATTGCTTCAGATTCTGTGTCTCCTAATCTCTCTTCTCCTCCCCTGCTTGCACTCTCTCTTTCTCAAAACTAAATAAACATTTAAAAAAATAATTAAAAAAATAAAATAAAGTTGAAATCTATGGGGAAAAAAAAAAAAGAAGTATGTTATCTCCATAATGGAAACGCAGGACCAATTCTGAAAGAATAAAACAGTTAATTTGAGGTCAGGACTGAAGGTAGGGAAAAGAAAGAGGCAAATGATTATTCTGTTAGATCGCTTTGTACTTTTAAAAGAGAGTGCAAATAACTTAATTATTACTAGAACAAGATTAACAATTGAAACTATTTATAATAATGGAATGACCATTATGTCCTCACAGTTAAAGGAATTAAAGAACCAACCCAATCCATTTCTGCCCTTTTGTACTTTAACAAAGGTGTGGCCTGTGTTCTCTACCTTGAGAGGCAGTCATTACGGATTATAAAGATAAATCCTAGAGCTTCCATTGGTCAGAAAGGTGATCTTAGCAATAGGATTTCAAAGTGGGAAAACAAATGAAGTGGCAGGAAAGTATCTTCCAGAAACTAAGAACTCTAGGAAGGAGCTTGACAACTGTTTTCTGGAAAACAAGGTTCTTCTTATCAGTGATGAACTGGCTGATTAGAGTCTTAAAAAAAAAAAAAAAAGTATACTTTCACTGCAATTTTGTTGATTACACACAATTCCCCCCAAACTTGCTTGCCCAAAGAAGGCCATGTTACAGCAATTTGTCAGGTTTTGAAAAAAGATCATCATGGATTATTCCGACTACTTTCTGGTCACGAGTTTAATGTGTGGTAGATACTGAGCCTAAAAAAGCCCTCTATCTTTTTTGGAGCATTTCGTACTAATGTATGTATATGTCTTTTACCTCAACTTGTAGTGTTACCCACATCCTGGGCCATAGCAATAATACTGTCATGGGTCAGATAAGGTCTCAAACATTAGAGAATGAGACTTGGACCAGGCAAACAATGTCACTGATAATTTATTTTTAGGTGTGACCAGATAACCACATTATGTGAGCAAGAAAAGATGAAGATTTAGTGTTATCATTAAGTAAAACTTACAACAAAGTTTAATGATCATCATAAAATGAATCTTCTTTCAAAGAAGCATGATGGCAAAAAGGTTCACTATTTAAATCGGTATCTCATTGATACTGTTTTTTTTTTTTTTTTAATTTTTTTTTTTTCCACGTTTATTTATTTTTGGGACAGAGAGAGACAGAGCATGAACGGGGGAGGGGCAGAGAGAGAGGGAGACACAGAATCGGAAACAGGCTCCAGGCTCTGAGCCATCAGCCCAGAGCCCGACGCGGGGCTCGAACTCACGGACCGCGAGATCGTGACCTGGCTGAAGTCGGACGCTCAACCGACTGCGCCACCCAGGCGCCCCGCATTGATACTGTTTTTTTAATGCCAGAAAACAGTTTTTCTAAGTTGGAGAGTTTAAAAGAAAAAGACTTGGTGGGGCAGGAAACTGCTTTTAGTTTTTGAGGAAATAGAATTTAAATGTTTCTTGTTCTTTTTTTTTTTTTTTAATGTTTTATTTATTTTTGAGAGCAAGTGTGAGCTGGGGAATGGCAGAGAGTAGGGGACAGAGGATCCGAAGTGGGCTCCTCACTGACAGCAGCGAGCCCATGTGGGGTCACGATCCGTGAGATCATAACCTGAGCCGAAGTTGGATGCCCAACTCACTGAGCCACCCAGGTGCCCCTTAAATGTTCAAAAAAGAAAGTCTCTAGGGGTACAACTAAGAGAGGTGTCAGGTACGGAGGACAGTCAGGGTGGGGGGAACAACCTACACAGAGGTGGGCCAAGGGCACCAAGGGAGCCGGGTGGTTGGGTTAGTGACATGGCATGCCATGGGAAAGTCTGTGCGTGGGGATATGGCTTGCAAACTTCACAGAAAGGCCACCTTCTGTCAGAAGTCTGTCTCAGTGTTGTGCAGTAAGAGACCTGATAATCTGTCCAACAGATATTCTCGGAGTGTCTAAAGCACTGGCACTGGTCTAGGTGGTGGGGACTTGGTAGTTAGTGCATGACCAGCTGCAAGGGTTCAGGAGTTAGCAGACTGTAAGAAGATGTAGTTGGTAAAGTTAGGAGGAAAAAAGTGTAGGTAGAAGGATAAAGAACACGAAGGGAGGAATTTCATTTTAGGGGATAGGGAGGATTGAGCACATACAGCCAGCAGGGGAGACACTGACGATTTAAGAATGGGGCCATGAAGGAGGCAGGAAGGCTACAGGCTTGAGATCTTGGAAAGGAGGAAAGAGAGGCAGAGGAAGCAAGAAAGAGGCGCTACTTGGAAGACTCCGGTGGGGAGGCGGGGAGTGAGGGCAGGCCAGGTGGTCAGAGGCGGTCCCCTCGGCCTGCTTCTCCATTGGTAATGGGGGGTATGCTTACCTCCAGAGCGTGACTGTGGGACTCAAACAAGATGGCCTGCACTTGGGGCCCTCGCTATCGCAGCCTTTACACACTTAACAAAGACTGATAGGAAGGAGAGTGCGGGTGGTTTCAGGAGCCTGAAGTGAATGAGGTTTGGAGGGGCCAACCTGCAAGTTGGGGGAACCAGCACAATGCCCAATGAATGAATTCTTCCCTCTAACAAGAAACTGGGGATGGAGGCGATGGAGAGGGGGTCGAGGGGACATTCCGAGGCCAGAGTCTTACCTAGTCAGCAGAGCCTGCACCCAGGAGACAGGCCAAGGGGAGTGATTAAAGCATGTCTTGGTGCCCCACATTTCTCCCTCAGCTGCCTGAAATTATAAGGACGTAAGAGTTAACAAATATCCCCGAAGAAGGGGCATGAAGAAAGAGTGTCAGTATTTAATACTGTAGGGTTAATGAACCAACCTGTTAGGTTTAACAAAAGCCTGCCAGGACGCTGGGAAGCGGGAACTCTGCTGAGTCGGAGTACAGAGGAAGGGCTGTCAATCAACACTGGGGGCGGGACGCCCGAGCCAGGGAGATGAAAGGGAGGTAGGAAGGTCCCAAAGAAAGCAGAAAGGCAGGTGTTGAAACAGAAGAGTCCAGGATTACATGCCATACAAAGGAGAGCTAGGGATACTTTAGGCCCTAAGCTTCGAGGCAGTTTAGGAAGACGTTTGCTGTAAAGTTTTATACATTCCTTTATAGCCTCTCCCTGGGTTTCACCTTTCCTCCTCCCAGAACCTCACTTAGCATCTTTGTTATCCAGAGTCAGAAATGGCAGACTGTTTTTTTTTTTTTTTAAGTTTATTTATTTATTTTTTGGGGGGGGGAGAGAATGTGTGTGTGTGTGTGTGTGTGTGTGTGTGCATGAGCAGGGGAGGGACAAAGAGAGAGGGAGAGAGAGAGAATCCCAAGCAGCCTCCACACTGTCAGCACAGAGCCTGACACGGGCTTGAACTCACAAACCATGAGATTATAACCTGAGTAGAAATCAAGAGTCAGAAGTCTAACCGACTGAGCCACCCAGGAACCCCAGAAACGGCAGGCTTTTAGAGAATAAAACAAAGCTGGAAGGGACTTCATACATTCTCTCATTTAATTTTATTTGACAGATGAGGAAGTGGAGGCTCAGAGGGAAGTGACTAACTCAAGGTCACACAGCAAACCAGCTGCTAAACCAGAATGAGAAGAGCCCTCGGGTCCTGCCTTTTGGTACCTGACCAGCTGCTTAGTAAAACCTACCGCTCTGTGTAAGCTCCTGCACCTCCAGAGAACACTGAGCACGGCTCCTCCTTTGTGCAAGTTAATGATTAAAACCTACTCTATCTAAAGCATCTAACCATAGTTACTAATTAAGCCAATTTCTGTGAGAAAAGACCATTTCAGACAGAAGAATGTTCACTTTTGCTAAATCTACAGGCCTTCAAATTATAGTAGCATGAACAGTAACCACAACATTTTAAGAATATTAAAAAAAAATCATAATATGATACCTTAAAATCTGTCACTCACATTTTCTCGTCCTGATAAAACGGTTTTGTAACTTCTAGAGGGAGGAATTAAACTAAAATAACTTCACTGGATGTTTGAGTGAATGAGGTAATAAAATCTGTTTGCTGTGTTCACTGTCTCCAGATAGGGCTGTGATTACACCACATAAGGAAGAAAGGTAGCTGAGTCTCAATCTAGATCATTTATGTAAACTCAGCCTTCTTGTCAACGGTGTTCTCAGATTGCATGCACGCAAACCGCAAAAATCATCTCCTATGAACCACACAGAGACAGTGTCTGATTGCAGGCCTGGGAGGCTGCCTATATTTTCTCTGTAATTGGAGGTCTGTGGTTCAAGACCAAAATTTGACATTCTGAATTAAAAACAAAACAAAACAAAAAAAACCCCACACCAGTATATTCCCCAGAACAACGGTTCTATATCTAATACTTGTAAAAGTTAAAGGTATTCTCTATACCAAAATATTACAAATGAATACAACATACTTAAAAAAAGTTTGGTTCTTTGAAATGTGTTTGAACAATATTTGGTCTCCCAGAAGGAAACAGAAGCCTTCCTACTACAACCAAGTTAACATTCGAGAGCATTTTAATCTCCTAACTTCGAATATTTGGCATTATGTTTTTCAGCAATTTTTCCTAAAAAAATGTTACAAAAACCATGAAGCGCCAAGTATATTCATACTGTACTTACAAATGCAGAGACATAATTGCAAGAAGACAAAGCACTTTTTTTTTTTTTTCTTAATTACTGAACGACCCTCCATTATGTCAGATTGGTCACTAGTTTTTGATCTGACAGTCCTCTCCGGCTGGCAGTGATAGTGTTTCTCTTGACACCTGCAGCTTCCAGCTTGCTCTGTCCTCTCTAGAAAGAAAACCACAGGCCACCGCCCTGGCGCCATCCCTGGCTCGGTCCAATCAATAAGGACTTATTTCCTGTCCATTTGCTGAGGTCACAGGAGCGAATCTCATTAATTATTTCTGCTACTGCAGCCTCAAGTGTGCTTCTGGCGTGACAAGTGAAAACTGCTTGACCTTTTTTTCTTCTAATTTTGTTTGTAGCAGTTCCAAAAAGAAGGCAGTATTCATTTAGCAATGTGATAAAAGGAAGGAAAAAATGTATTATGTTTTTAAAGTCATTAACACATTTAGTTATTTCATCATGAAAGCTCTCTCGATCACCTCATTCCCCAGTTTTTTTTCAGCTAACGAACAATAGTGTCTTTTTAATTTGGTGTCACGAAAATCTGGTCACAGCAAACACAATGTTTTCTAAAGCAGATCTGGCCTCCGAGGGAGGAAAGCTCTCCAGGGCCTCCAGTGCCTTGTTTCCATGGTAACGACACAGGTCAATAGCTGAAGTCACACCTTTGCCAGCTTTGATTGTTTCTCGCAACTGTTAAGAAACAAATGCACAATAAAAGTCAGTTTTCGAGGTACCACAACTAAATTGGGGAGGGGAGGTGGAAAACAAAGAAAGGGGGAAGCAACATAGATTCATGTTTCTGCTGTGTTCTTTTGAGGTAAAGAGGACATCATTCCCCAATGATTCTGAGGCACTAACATTCCCTAAGGCTGCTAGGTGTCTCTGCTCCAGAGCAGCACAATAGGCTCCAATCAGCCTAATTACACCTCCTCCCTGACTCCCACCCCTTGATATCTTGAAATGTGCCCTGCTGGGGAATGGCGGTAATGAAGGCAGAGGGCATTTACATGTCTGGCATTTTGAATTCAGCAGCCTGATATTCTTATGTGAAGAAGGCTTCATTAACATCCTAGTTAGTAACTTTTTTTTTCCACCCTGTATGCTGACACAATAGTTCATGTGAAAATTCAAGAAAGACACCTAGTTTAGATCTGAACACTCCATTTTTAAAACTAAAAGCCTTTATTTGACCGGTTAGAATGAACTGAAACACCCGTTTGTAAAGAATAAACTCTTGCCAACAACTGGAGTTGATTTCTAACCCCTCTCTTTGATGGGGAAGGACCAATAAAAGGGTTATACTTTAGAGCTGAAAAAGATTTATAATGATTTGGGCTGTCCCCTCCCCCTTCCCCAAACTCCATGTTCTCTTTCTCAATGAACACCTCTGCCTAACGCCCTAAATCAGAAGCCTGGGGGGGGGGTCCCCCTTCACGCCCCATTTCTGGTCAGGTACCATGGCTGTAGCAGTGCTGCTCACCCTTGACTGAACTTTCTGGCCCTGAGAGACTGGGTGGGGCCAAGGGACAAGTTCTAGTCCATGAATTACGAACGATGCACGTCACTTCTGGGCTGCAGCATTTAACCACCCACGTGAGTCCCTCCAGAGCTTTCCCTTGGTGGATCATCCAGCCATAGCGGAAGAAGCTCCTCGTGTTGGATTCCCAAGCAACCACGCCGAGCACCAACCACAGTGCCTCTCCAACCTGCACGGGACATGTAGTGTGGGCAAGAAACACATCTTTGTTGTCTGAAGCCACTGAGACTGTGAGGTTGTCTGTAGCCATCCTGACTGAAACAGCCACTAAGTCCTAGCCATTCTATGTCTTTTACAGCTCTCCAATGTACCCTCGGCTCTTCATTGTCATTGCCACTACATTAGTTCAGGCTATCATCATCCCTCGTCTGGGCTGTTTTAGGCAAACCACCTCCTAAAGAGTCCTCCTACAACCAGTTCTTTGCCCTGAACTCCATCTGTCATGCTGCCAAGGAGATCTTTATAAAATGTGAATGTGATCAGCTTAAAACCCTTCACTACCTTCCGAAAGCCTTAAGAAAAAAGAGTCCAAGCTCTTTCATGAGGCAATGGAAGTCCTTTCCTGATCTAGCTCTTGCCCAGCCAGTCCCCCCCCACCCCCAGCCTCTTCTCCCTTTTATCACTATTTAGGGAGATTGCTTGCAGTAATTTTCCCATATCTGCTCCCCACCTTCAAACTTCCCAAAGTCCACTGAAGCAGAATACACTCAGCTAGGATGAGAGCCCTAAGGAGCTAGGTGGCCCTCTTCCTTGGGGCTCCCCAAGTATCCCGTGCATATCTGGAATACAGCATAATTATACGGTGTTGTACTTCAATTCTCCATTCCCATATCTATCTCTTCATTAGACTCTAAGCTTCTGCACACTGCATGTAACATAAAGTCTGCTTTATTCCTATAATCACACACAGAAGAAAACAGAGGCCCAGAGAAGCTCAGCAGCTCACCCAAGATTATAGGCGGATAGTGGCACAGTTGTGGTCAGAAGCCACAGTTTCTAATACCCAATCCAGCGTCACTGAATACTGTACTATCCCCTCCTTCCAGGGGAGGACCCCCCCCCCCCACCCACCACCATTTGTAGCATTTGCAGATTTTTGTGGTATAAAAACTCCCATCATGGCTGATTTCAAGCTACCAAGGGTTGTGGAATCACAGAATTCTGAAATATTTAACAATAGGCTCTGAGCTGGTAGGACTCGGCTTGTACACATGTTGGGCTGCAGGATGCTTTACCCTTGTTTTGACATGCAGCTCCTAAGAACATTCTCATACATAACTAGAATATTATTATTATAACTAGGAAAGTTAACAATAATTCTCTATCATTATCTAATATCTAGCCCATGTGCAAATTTCCCCAATTGGCTCTAAAATGTCTTCTGTACCCTATTTTCACCACCCCCCCCCCCCAAATCATGATGAATCTTGGTTTATGAATTGCATTCGTTATGCCACTTTAGCATTTTCTTCCCTATGATATTACCATTTCTGAAGGACCAGGCTGTATTGTGCAATGTTTTACATTCTGCATTTCTCTGATTGCTTCATTTAGTTTGCTTTATAAACTTTATTCAGCTAGGCCCAACTGAATATTTGATGGTGACAATGAAGGGTAATTCAGATTAGGGCAAAAGAGTACCCAGGAGATATCACTGAACATTCCTCAAGCCCTAGAAGAGTTAATTTCTCTCACCAATGACTGCTGTATTTCCAATTAACACCCAAATCTTCTCTCTGCAGAGGCAGGCTTTGCATACCAAGGGACCTGATAGCTACCATGAGTAAAATGCCCATTTCATGATTCAGCAGTAATCTAATCCTTCATGGAAGGTATTACTCCTCACAGACATCTGTATACACTCCTACCAACTAAAACTAAACTATTGGCTCAAAAGTAATCCTTTAGTGGGGCACCTGGGTGGTTCAGATGGTTAAGCATCCGACTTTGACCCAGGTCATGATCTCACGGGTTGTGAGTTCGAGTCTCGTGTTGGGCTCTGTGCTGACAGCTCAGAGCCTGGAGCCTGTTTCGGATTCTGTGTCTCCCTCTCTCTCTGACCCTCCCCTGCTCACACTAGGTCTCTCTCTCTCTCAAAAATAAATAAACATTAATAAAATTAAAAAAATTAATCCTTTAGATATAATTAATAGACCATAAATGAGACTTTTACCATAAATTAGAATAGGCAATTGATCTATCCTGACAAAACAATCTCATCCTTTGTAAATAAATGTAACAAAAGACATATTAAACCAGAATTCCTAAACTTGGTTGACCAAAGATTCACCTGGGGAGCTTTAAAATGCAGGACCTGGGCCCCAATCCTAGAGGTGGGTTCAATAAGGCCGAAAAATACTTCTTAGGTCATTCCAACAATTAGCCAGATTTGGGACTAACTTACTTGCTGGGGTAGGTATTTTGAGTGTTTTAAAATAGTTATGTTGGGTTTATACTGTTTTAACCACACTTCCAAGTAGTTGTCTTTGCAGTGATCAAATTCAACTCAGCCATCAAGTATTAGGCACTGAATGGCCTAGGTATGAAGTAGGGGTGGGAGATACAGAGACAAACACAGTTGCTGCCTCCTAGGACCACCTGTCAGGGGGCTGCCCTAGGACTGAAGAAATGGAGGGGGCTGAAAGGAATACTGAGGAACCAGACCTATGGCCTTGGTTCTAATACCTGCAAGAGATAAGGCCACAATTAGGAAAATTCTTTCCACTTTTGCCCTCACCTACATTTTGACTGGGCAAATCCCCAACTAATGCATAGACAGAACTTTCCATATTAGGGTATGTCTAGAAGTGCTGGAATGCTCCCTCTGGCCTTTATGGCTTGAAACCCATTTCAGCCGCAGGAAAAGTGACACAATAAAATACAAAAAGGTGAATTACCAGTCTGCGTTTTACTTCTCTGATATAGCACTTTAGGGCACTAATATAATTAAATCTCTAATTAAGTCAACTGAATAATTGTATAAGTGCAGCATCACCTGCAATAAATTAAGTCCAAATCCCTTGCTAGAGGATCCAATTAAGGATATTAACACAGAGAGAAAAAGATGCAAAGTACTTAAAGTTAAGTGCGTTATTATTTAACATTTATTAAAGGTGTTATTAAACACCTTTTCAATGATAAATGTTGCTTTTATGAGACCCTTTTGAGAAATCATTGTATGCCTCTGAAAATTATTTGGTTCAAAAATCCTCTTAAATATTAAAGACAAGCCCCTGCCATGAGATCTAAGCAGCTTTAGCAGAATTGGACACAGCAACCACTTGTCTCTAATGAAACCAAAGAAAAACTTTAAGACTCAGAAGAAACCCAAGCCCAATCTTATCTTCTCACCTTAGTTTGCAGGAGAAGATCTGGGATGAGATCGGTTAAGTGATGTGGACAAGAGGCACTGGCAAATTTGAGAAATGGCCTGGGTTTCATTTCTGCACATCAGAACCTTTCCCCTCTATAGCACTAGAACAAATTCGGAGATAACCCCAAGTTTTCTTTTGCCCAGAGTGCTTACAGAGAACAGGGATGCTAACACTTGTCTGGAACAGGGGGAGACCTTGTTCTGTAGAAACTGTAAAAGAGAGTAAGGAGTATAAGCAATATGTTAAAGGTTTTTTGTTTTTTGTTTTTTTTTTTGGTGGTTGAAAACACCTGGATAAGGATAAAAGGAAACAAATGGAAGCCATGCTCTTACGGGAAGAGACTGCATACCTCACCAAGTGAAGTGGACCACACTTTCCTAGCAGGGATTATGAAACTGGAAGAACTGTAAGATGCTGCAGTGATAAATGTAAGGTGTACAACTTTTGAACATTTAGTAAAACTCACATTCTAATAGTTGGTAAATTCTTGGTGAACCTGATTGATAATCTTAGGTATCAGAAGATAGAAGAAGCACATTTTGCTTAAGTATGTCAACATAATTGGATATAAAGGTGATAGAAATCTGGCCCAAAAAAAAAAAAAAAAAAAAAAAAAAGGAATGCCATCCTAGTATTAGAATCGGTGAAAGAAAGAACCAGCAAGCATGGGTTTGGACACTCAGACTATAAATCAGAAAAGCACATTTAAAAATCAGCAGGAGAGCCTGGGTGGCTCAGGTGGTTGGGCGTCCGACTTCGGCTCAGGTCATGATCTCGCAGTTCATGAGGTCGAGCCCTGCACTGGGCTCTGTGCTGACAGCTCAGAGCCTGGAGCCTGCTTCGGATTCTGTGTCTTCCTCTCTCTCTGCCCCTCCCCAGCTCATGCTCTGTCTCTCTCTCTCTCCCAAAAATAAGTAAACATTAAAAAGAGGTAAAAAAAAAAAAAAATTGGTGAAAAGACTGCCATGATTCCAAGAGATCATAAAGAGAAACAGCTCAAGGGTGATGAGGGCCTCTGAAAAACTAAATTTCAACAACGATCATAATTAATTATGAAAGAGATTAAAATAAATGGCTACAGAATAAGCTCTCTTGGGGCTTGGATTTAAAAAGGTGTAAAAGGAGAAGCATATCGTCTCCTCCACTGCTGAGTCCCTGTTGAGCACCTGCTCTGCACAAAGGTCCACTGTGGAGATAGGATGCGATCCCTGATCTGAAGGAGCTGACAAAGGAGAGGCACAAAGCTATAAAAATTGTGTGGGAATCCACCCATAAGTCTGTATTATCACCAAGACACGTGTCACATGTTTTTAAAGTGCCATTCCTCACAGAAACATGTTCAGACACAACCCTGTCAGAATTTGCTAAAGACTGATGGGGGGACATGGGGGAAGGAGATGATGACAAAAATAAGGGGCATTAAAATGTAAAGGCTGTATGTCGAATAAGAACAAGTAGGGGTGCCTGGGTGGCTCGGTTGGTTGAGCATCGACTTTGGTTCAGGTCATGATCTCACAGTTGGTGGGTTCAAGCCCTGAGTCGGACTTTGTGCTGACAGCTCAGTGCCTGGAGCTTGCTTTAGATTCTGTGTCTCTCTCCCCGCCTCTCCTCTCTCTGCCCCTCCCCTGCTCACGCTCTGTCTCTGTCTCTGTCTCTCAAAAATAAATAAAGATGTTGAAAAAAATTAAAGAAAAAAAAGAACAAGTATCCTCAAATAGTTGATAATGTATTATTAAGAGAAGACAGAGAAGAAAGAGAACTAAAAAATGAGTTAAAAATTGTAAAGATTAAAATAAATTCCCTGAAGAGGGGTCTTTAGGGATGAAACATGCATTCAAAAAGCCCACATGTTGTTGGGGAGCCTTGGAGGCAGCGACCATTCTGCCTTAGGTCTGGCTTCTGGTATCGTATGCATTTCAAGATGACCTACCACTCCCATTCCAAACATAGTATTATAGTCCAGGACAAATTATCGTGTAGCACCCCACTGAGTCTCCTCCAGTGAGAAAGCCGCTTGGTTTTCTCACTCACTTTGTCTGATGTGTCTGAGGGCACTTCCCTCCTCTGTCTTCCTCCTCACTCTGGAGACCTAGTTTCTAGTCTACGGCACCTTCACAGGGGCATCCACTCACCTCTGTCCTCTTCTTGCTTATAGTACACATAAATGTCCTTCCCAGCTACTGAAGGACTGTAAGAAATCTCAGAGATGAGAGATGCAACTGACAAATGTCTTCAAACACGGCACAAAAGAAAAAGATGAGGACAGAGGTACATCTGGAACAAAGACCAGTGAATTTATGGGCAATGATGGCAAAATTCCAAAAATATGTTATCAAATAAGATGGTTTTTGAGCTCTAGAAAAAAGGCAGTGATGGTCGCAGCCCTAGGATAGGTGGGTCACAATGAGCAAGTCATTACAAAATATTCTCATGTTTCTTTTTGATACGGGCACTCACTGTTAGCTTCAGAAACAGTAAAGATAGAGTATAAGTGGGTTTTAGAAACTTAGTCCTTTGTGGATAAGACAGAGAAATGGGGGTCTGGATTAGAGTATGGTAATATAAATTCAAATATGTAAAATAACTACTAGAAAATGTTTGGTAGTATTTTGACCAGAGTATTTATTGAGTATTTATTTTGAGCAGAAAAGTGATCTCTATCATTGTACTATAGGACTCAATATTCAATTTCATCTCTTCAATAAATGGTGTTGAAAAAAAAGTGGAGAACCATATGCAAAAGAATGAAACTGGACCACTTTCTTATAGCACATACAAAAATAAACTCAAAATGGATTAAGGACCTAAATGTGAGGGGTGCCTATATGGCTCAATAGGTTGACCATCCTACTCTTGATTTCGGCTCAGGTCATGATCTGAGGGTACTGGGATAGAGCCTTGTGTCAGGCTCTGTGTTGAGCATGGAGCCTGCTTACCATTCTCTCTCTCTTTCCCTCTGCCCCTCTCCCCTGTTCACACACACTCTCTCTCTAAAATAATAATAATAATAATAATAATAATAATAATAATAGATCTAAATGTGAGACATAAAATCATAAAACTCCTAGAAGAAAACATAGGCAGTAATTTCTTTGACATTGACCTTTTTTTTCTAGATATGTCTCCTCAGACAAGGGAAACAAAAGCAAAAATAAACTACTGGGAGTATACCAAAATAAAACAGTTTTTGCACAGTGAAGAAAACCATCCATAAAACAAAAAAGCAACCTACTGAAAGGGAGAGGATATTTGCAAATGATATATCCAATAAAGGGTTAATATACAAAATATATAAAGAACCTATAGAATTCAGCTCAAAACACCCAAATAGGGGCGCCTGGGTGGCGCAGTCGGTTAAGCGTCCGACTTCAGCCAGGTCATGATCTCGCGGTCTGTGAGTTCGAGCCCCGCGTCAGGCTCTGGGCTGATGGCTTGGAGCCTGGAGCCTGTTTCCGATTCTGTGTCTCCCTCTCTCTCTGCCCCTCCCCCGTTCATGCTCTGTCTCTCTCTGTCCCAAAATAAATAAAAAACGTTGAAAAAAAAATTAAAAAAACAAAAAAAAACAAAAAAAAACCACCCAAATAATCTGATTAAAATTGGGCAGAGGACCTGAACAGACGTTCTTCCAAAGAAGTCAGAGAGAGAAGGACAAATACCGTATGATTTCACTTACATGTAGAATCTAAAAAACAAAACAAATAAGTAAACAAATAGCAAAAACAGACCATAAATACAGAGAACAAAGTGGTGGTTGGGAAGGATTGGGGGATGGACAAAATGGGTGAAGGGGAGTGAATGATACAGGCTTCCATTTATGCAATGTATAATGGGGGCATAGAGATAAAATGTACATCACTGGGAATATGGTCAATGGTACTGTAATAGTGTTGTATGATGACTAATGGTGGCTACATTTGTGGTGAGCACAGCATAACATATAGACTTGTCAAATTACTATCTTGTACACCCGGAATAATGTAATAGTATGTGTTGACTATACTTCAATAAAAAAGGAAAAACAAAAAAAACCCTCAACTTGGTTTTCTTTCCTTTATCACAGTTCTGTGGATTATCTGAATGTAGATGGAGAAGAAATACATATTAAATTTTAATTTTCAGATGTCATGCAGCCAAGAGAGAAAGCTAACACACGGATAGCATCAAAGTCTTACTGGTTTTGACATGTTGAACCACGACTGATACTAGTGAGGTGATATGTAATAGGGATACATGTGTATACTTGTGCATTTAGGTTTCAAAAATTAACTGTAAAAGTGGAAGTCTCAGTTTGGGAGTGATTCATAAATAAGAGCTGAGAATCTTTGATAACCACATTTTTTACATAAGCCAAGACTGTGATACAGATGAAAAACAAACAAACAAACAAACAAACAAACAAACACAAACTTCAGCAGCATCTGAAGATGTACATGTCCAAAACATGGGCAGGAATGGTCATGCTGCAGTGTTTGATGGTCAATTGATGTTTAGAAAACTATGTTCAGTCCTGGATGCCATGGCCATGTGTGAAGAGGAGCATTCAAAATAGACTGGGTTTGGGAAATCTGCGTGACTCAGTTGGTTAAGCATCCGACTCTTGATTTTGGCTCAGGTCATGATTTCATGGTACATGAGATTGAGCCCAGCGTCAGGCTCTGCATTGACTGTGAGGAGCCTGTTGGGATTCTTTCTCTCTCTTTCTCTCTCTCTCTCTGCCCCTCCCAGCTCACGATCTCTATCTCTTTCAAAATAAATAAATTAAAAACAAAAACCAAAAAAAACCCAAAATAGACCAGGTTCAGTATTAGGATGAAGAAGTTATTTGAAAACATGTCATCTAAGGAATGTTTACCCTGGAGGAAAGAATTAAAGGAGATGAAAGCCATCTTCAAATATCTAAAGCAATTAAATGGAAGATGGGGCAGTCCTGTTCTATAAGCTTCAGGACCCAGAACAAAGAGCAACAAGGTGAAATTTCTAGGAAGCAGATTTCAATTACAAGTAAGAGAGAGCTTTCAAATAACTAGAGTTGTCTAACAACAGAAGAATTATTTTTGACAAGGTGTGAACCCCCTGTTTTTGGAAGTCCTCAGCAACTGGATGACGACATCAGAGAAAGTATGAATAAAATTCTCAGGAGACATGGCAGGTGGGACAAGGCTGCCTCCGAAGTCCCACCCAACACAAGGATTTTAGCTTATAGTACTTCAGTTGAAAAGTCTTCCCAACTTCTGAGTGGCAAGAACTGGTACAAAAGGAAAAGCTACGATGAAAACCTTTCTCTAGTATGATAAACATTATGCTAAACAAACTGCAAACAACAGAAAATGCATTCCTTTTTACTTAGAACCATAAATTATTTGCAAAAGTCTACAGAAAAAAAATCTACTGATTTTAATTAAGTATCTTATTTCAACCAAAGGAAAGGAAATGGAAACAAGAGAATTTTTAGTTATTTCCTCAATCACATGAACTCTTGGGTAAAATTAAAAGAATGGTATGCCTCCTGGTATTAAAGTGATACTACTACTACTACTACTAATAACAACAGCAGCAATAACAACAATCTCATAGTAATTATGTGTGCCCAGCACTAAGACATACATATCTTCAATCCTTACAACAGCCCTATGAGGCAGATACTAATATTATTCTCATTTTATAGATGAATAAACTTAGGCAAGAGTAAGTTGCTCAAGGTAATGCAGAAGATAAGTGCTAGAGTGAAGATTCAAGCAGTTCTTGTTCTTAAAGTTTATTATTTTGAGAGAGAGACAGCGCATGTGAAAATGGGGGAGGGGCAGACAGAGCGGGAGAGAAAGAATCCCGAGCAGGCTCTGCACCGTCCGTGTGGAGCTGGATGTGTGGCTCAAACTCACAAACTGCAAGATCATGACCTGAGCTGAAATCAAGAGTCAGACGCTTATCCAACTGAGCCACCCAGGTACCCCAAGTAGTTCTTGCTCTTAACTAGCATGGTATAATGCCTTTTCTTTCTCTTACATGAACTGGAAAGCATTTCAATTTCATTTGAGAAGAGAGCACATATCTATGTCATAATATAATTTACAAGCCCGTGCACAAGGGCAAATTTTTTCATGATACATCACAGATTTAAAATAGTACATTAAGTCAAACAACTTTGGATAAAACCATATTTACAGAGATGACAGAAAATTGAAGCCATCATTATGTTAATCATGCACCTCTATTACAATATACACATTTTTTTTTAATGTTTATTTATTTTTGAGACAGAGAGAGACAGAGCATGAATGGAGGAGGGTCAGAGAGAGAGGGAGACACAGAATCCGAAGCAGGCTCCAGGCTCTGAGCTGTCAGCACAGAGCCTGATGCGGGGCTTGAACTCACGGACTGTGAGATCATGACCTGAGCTGAAGTCAGACGCTTAACTGACTGAGCCACCCAGGCGCCCCTCAATATACACATTTTTAAAAACCGTAACTAAAAGTGCCATATGGCTGCAGGACAAATGTCAGTAAGAATTAGAAGTAGAATATTTCTTGGCCAACTAATCTTTGACAAAGCAGGAAAGAATATCCAATGGAATAAAGACAGTCTCTTCAGCAAGTGGTTCTGGGAAAACTGAACAGCAACATGCAGAAGAATGAACCTGGACCACTTTCTTACACCATACAAAAAAATAAACTCAAAATGGATGAAAGACCTCAATGTAAGACAGGAAGCCATCAAATCCTCGAGGAGAAAGCAGGCAAAAACCTCTTTGATCTTGGCCGCAGCAACTTCTTTCTCAACATGTCTCCAGAGGCAAAGGAAACAAAAGCAAAAATGAACTACTGGGACCTCATCAAAATAAAAAGCTTCTGCACAGTGAAGGAAACAATCAGCAAAACTAAAAGGCAACCAACAGAACGGGAGAAGATATTTGCAAATGACATATCAGATAAAGGGCTAGTATCCAAAATCTATAAAGAACTTATCAAACTCAACACCCAAAAAACAGATAATGCAGTGAAGAAATGGGCAAAAGACATGAATGGACACTTCTCCAAAGAAGACATCTAGATGGCCAACCAACACATGAAAGAATGCTCAACATCACTCATCATCAGGGAAATACAAATCAAAACCACAATAAGATACCACCTTACACCTATCAGAATGACTAACATTAACAACTCAGGCAACAACAGATGTTGGCGACGATGCAGAGAAAGAGGATCTCTTTTGCATTGTTGGTAGGAATGCAAACTGGTGCAGCCACTCTGGAAAACAGTATGGAGGTTCCTCAAAAAACTAAAAATAGAACTACCCTATGACCCAGCAATTGCACTACTAGGCATTTATCCATGGGATACAGGTGTGCTGTTTTGAAGGGACACATGCACCCCCATGTTTATCGCAGCACTATCAACAATAGCCAAAGTATGGAAAGAGCCCAAATGTCCATCGATGGATGAATGGATAAAGAAGATGTGGTATGTACATACAATGGAGTATTACTCGGCAATCAAAAAGAATGAAATCTTGCCATTTGCAACTACGTGGATGGAACTGGAGGGTATTATGCTAAGTGAAATTAGTCAGAGAAAGACAAAAATCCTATGACTTCACTCATATGAGGACTTTAAGAGACAAAACAGATGAACATAAGGGAAGGGTAACAAAAATAATATAAAAACAGGGATGGGGACAAAACAGAAGAGACTCATAAATATGGAGAACAAACTGAGGGTTACTGGAAGGGTTGTGGGAGGGGGGATGGGCTAAATGGGTAAGGGGCACTAAGGAATCTTTGTTGCACTATATGCTAACTAATTTGGATGTAAATTAAAAAAAAAAGAAGTGGAATATTTCTACATTTTATGTTAAGAATAAAAGGCCAAAAATATTTTACTTGATTAAGTATATTCTTCAGGTCATACTTTTTTTTTTTTTTTAAACAAATAGGCACTGAATAAGACTCAGATGTTATCACATCCACTATTGAGTCAGAAAACAAAACTAATATACTAATATATTTTTACTTAAATCTTTAATGATGAAAACTTATTTTTACTAAAAATTTCAATGCAAAACTCTGACTGCAGTAACGGCATTTGGGGTTTCACACAATCAAAGGACACTATTACCTCACGTTGTTTCCACTATTTTTAAAAACCAGCCTCAGGGTTCATACTACTTTTAAGTCATTGGATAAACGATTAATGAGTTAAAAAAATTTTTTTAATGTTTTATTTTCGTGAGAGAGAGCAACAGAGTGCGAGCAGAGGAAGGGTAGAAAGACAGAGGGAGACACAGAATCTGAAGCAGGCTCCAGGTTCTGAGCTGTCAGGACAGAGCCTGATGCGGGGCTCAAACCCACAAACCGTGATATCATAACCTGAGCCAACGTCAGACACTTAACTGACTGAACCCCCCAGGTGCCCCAGGATTAGTGAGTTTAAAATGACAAATATAATTTAGCCCATGCTTTAACATTTTTACTGTTCCCTTATAAAATATCAGAGTAGTTTTCTTTCGTAAAACAGCCTGTAAAATTCCTGTTATATGTATTTGTATTGAGCTTTAAGATATTTTTTAATAAGATCTATTTATTCTTTTGCAGGATTAAGATCATTCTGTATAATTGTGCAAGCCTATGTGACACACATGACATTTGTTACACTGCTCTCCTTTTCCCTTGTGTCCCAGGACCTGAAGCCCATGGAGATGGGTGGTGAGGGAAGAGGTGGGCTCCAGGAGGGACAAAATACAACTATTTCTACATATGGCAGTTTTTCAAGCACCCTGGAGCAGAATACCCCAGACGAAGCCACACAGGAACCTTTTTTAATCTAATAATGGGAGGAGATGTTCTCTTCCTAAGACTGGTTAATCCGTTTCTGCTGTTCCAATAATAATAAGAAAAACAACTGTAAAGAAGCAGTGAGCAAACATTAATAGGGAAACTCTGGACCTGGACATGTGTAACCTCAGGCTTCTCTAAGCCCACCTCACCTGTAAAATCAGGAAGATCATCTTTATGCCACATGACATTATTATGAAGAACAAATAAGATGATGTCTGGCAAATTACGCTGACATCAGTAAAATGTTACTAAGGGGTGCCTGGGTGGCTCAGTTGGTTGAGCATCTGACTTGTGATTCAGCTCAGGTCATGATCCCAGGAGTCATGGGCTCAAATCCCACGTTGGGCTCCACACTGAGCATGGAGACTGCTTAAAATTCTCTTTTTCTCCCTCAGCCCCTCTCCCCCACTAATACATGAAAGTGCGCATTCTCTATTTCTCTCTCTCTCAAACAAATAAATAGAAATTTAAAAAATGCCGTTCACATGCAAGACTTGAAGAAGAAGAGAGCATGGGAGTTCATTACAGAACTTAGATGTAATATTATATAATGCACCTGGCTTTAATTATAAACATTCACAGACTATTTTACATAGATTCATGAAGTTGTTTTAAATATTTTAAATCTCCAGATTATTAGTGAATTGGAAACATGCTAACTTTTGAAAAATGAATTTCCAAATCATCTGGACCATTTAAAATTGAATCTATTCCTCTGAAAAGGAAAAAAAAAAAAACATGATAAAGACAGATTTGGTAGAATTTTTCTTGCCTTCTCCACGCATTTCTATTAGGCTCAGTCTAGATGGTGTGTAGCCTGCTGTTGAGAGTGAGACTTCAGTTCGGCCACACCACCCTGAATGTGCCCAGTTGTTTCCAATCTTGGAAACAGGGCCTAACCTAAGCAGGGCTGGGCCTAGTGAGTCCTTGGGTGGAACAGTGAGGTTTCAGAACTGATTTCAAGGCTCAACATCTCAGCGAAGTACATTTATGAGTCCACAAATAGCTTCATAACCAAACAACTCGTTTCACACAAATTATGATGTCTGATTATATATATCCCTGTTATATGTACAAATAACCCAAAACCAGACATACATACATACATACATACATACAATTTGGTACTCCTACATGTACATATATGTATGTATGTATATATGTATTTTAGAGATATTTTCATGCAGTTAAAAACATTTTGCTGGCATACTCAAAACTGATCTAAATTGTTGACCCCTTGGCAGAGAATTCAGGCAAAGTAGTCTTGCTCCTTAAGAAAGACAGGTTAGAGCGCCTAGGTGGCTCAGTCGGTTGAGCGACTAACTTCAGCTCAGGTCATGATCTCACGGTTTGTGAGTTCGAGTCCCGTGTCAGGCTCTGTGCTGACAGCTCAGAGCCTGGAGCCTGCTTCGGATTCTGTGTCTCCCTCTCTCTCCGCCCCTCCCCTACTCTGTCTCTCTCTGTCTCAGAAATAAACATTAATAAAAATAAAAATTAAAAAAAAGAAAGACAGGTTGACTTATAGCTCAGGGTAGAAGCAGATGTATCTGATTTCAAAATATATTTTTTTATTAAACATTTTTTTTAATGTTTATTTTTGAGACAGAGAGATAGAGCATGGGCAGAGAGAGAGGGAGACATAGAATCCAAAGCAGGATCCAGGCTCTGAGCTATCTGCACAGAGCCTGACACGGGGCTCAAACTCACAGACTGCAAGACCATGACCTGAGCCAAAGTTGGGCGCTTAACCGACTGAGACACCCAGGCACCCCCAAGATGTATTTAAATGGAACAAAGTGTACAATTTAATTCTTAGTTTATGAACTTTCATTGGCATTTGATAGGATGGACATATGAGGTTAGTAAAATGGAATTATATTAAATTGAGACTTAAATTGCAGGGCTGCCTGGGTGGCGCAGTCGGTTAAGCGTCCGACTTCAGCCAGGTCACGATCTCGCGCTCCGTGAGTTCGAGCCCCGCGTCAGGCTCTGGGCTGATGGCTCAGAGCCTGGAGCCTGTTTCCAATTCTGTGTCTCCCTCTCTCTCTGCCCCTCCCCCGTTCATGCTCTGTCTCTCTCTGTCCCAAAAATAAATAAAAAACGTTGAAAAAAAAATTTTAAATTGAGACTTAAATTGCATAGGAAGAGCAATCATGTCTTCTGAAAGAAAATCCAACTATTTATAAATAACCTCAGATTTATCCATATTTTTGATTCAAAAGTCATTTTCAATTTAGTATCATATTCCAAAGAGGAACTTAATTCTACACACTGATATTCAAAAAGCAAAACATATCATAGGTTGTTGACTGCAGCAATGAGCCACTCTTTGTAGCTTTTTTAGGAGTAAATCAACAGCAAACTCTGTAATCTCATGACTAATACTATGCTGGTTATTTAATTAAAAAGAAAACTATGGGACAAGAGCAATCACATCATGTAGGTATCCAACAGTCCTAAGGATTATTTGAGGAATACATAAACTACTTGAGTCTGTATCTTACTTACACACTTCTTAAATCCTCCTCGTATCTCAATTGTTCATGTGCTTTAGTATTTGGATACTGATACCTGGGGATCACTTGCCTCAAAACTACCACTGTTACCTACATGACCCTAGATTCCTAACATCCTAACATGTATCCTGATACAGCATGAGCTTGAAACACATTTCTGACTTCTATCACTAGAGTGCACGTCAAACAGCAGAAAAACTCTATCTATTGAGAGTTATGACAATGACATATCTTCCAGGTGGCATCAGACTGGGGGCAAATGCAGGAATCAATGTATGGTGTGAAGAAGTTACCCTGTATTCCACGTAAATATAACCACACCTGCAGGATTAATACCTCTTTCAGATACAGTTTTCTATGTTATGGTGTTACAGAAGGTAACATAGATCTTTGCCTCCCTCAAGAGAATGGTAATGACAACTTATTTTAAATGGTTATATCCATAAAACCTTCTTGGAAGAGTGAAGAATGCTTGCTGGTTAAAAAAAAAAATCACAATAATTATTGCACTAGTTCAGCATAAATCCTAAGACAGACATTTACTAGACAATCACTATCTCTCTATAGAATGATGCATACCATTTCCTGGATGTTTGTAAAACCAAAGCCTGTATACAAATTCTCCCTTACTTCTTTTTTTAGTATGTCTAAAGCACCTTAAGAAGCAGTACGGTGGTGAAGAATACACAGTGTGGAGTTAGCAAACCTGGAAAAAATCATGACTCTGTGAGATAGTAACTGTGAACACTGTTAACGTTATTCGATCTCTTCTCCATAAAATGAAGGGATTCAAGGGTAGAATTTGATAGAACCATTTGATTAAAGTGCTTCATGTGTCTTGAGCAGACTGCACGATGAATGTATACTAGGGCATGAATACTAGGGCATAAATTTTAAAGAGATCACAGCACGCAGAAAAGCTTACAACCTTTTCTAACAGGTGCACACAACTCTTGTTAGGAATGGATCAAAGATAAATGTTAGTGTAATTTCCTTAGATCTAGAATAGGGAGACCTTCCACAGGGGGCACCATTGCACTATGCAGGAATCCATCTTCAGAGGTATATCTCTGGCTTTATTATGATGTGGTGAATAGGTAAAATCTTTAAGCAAGCCAGGAAGTCAAAGACTTGGGGGAAAGGGACAGGATCCACTCATCCAAAATCTTTAGTAGCATCTTACACATCACTAACCAAATGTTGCAGATCCTGTGATCTCTATTGTTATCTCAGTAATTCTGTTTGAACACTGAGGTGGCACAGCCACCTTGCTATTTCAGGAAAGGTAGTTAAGCACATCCAGGATTAGTACTCAGCCTTATGTAGTAAGTGGAGAAGCTGAGTAGTGCTTGCAGACACTGTTTAGGAAACATGGGGGGATGGCTTCAGATGTACCAACTAAACAGATTACACCTTTCTGATAGACTAATCATGTTGAAACCACAAAGCCCTCAATTCTGTATAAAACTGGGCTGCAGAATTAGTGTATGAGCTTGGAAATATATCAGTGTAGGTAATAACCAAGACTTCTAACTAACTAAAACCACAGTCAGCATCTACTTGGTGGTGCCTCCTTTTTTGTTCTCTTAAAAAACATAATTTTAGAAAGCCCATACCTCTCCACGGTTTTTATGATGGGGAGAGAGAGAATAGTGTTTCCTTCAGATCTAGTTAAAACAGTTTCAATGGATTAAATAGGCTCCTCTATGGGGACAGAAGGCTCTATCCTCTACATGAAGGCATATAGGCACTTCCTGTGCACAGGTGGCTCCTGATACCACAAACTGGGAGCAATAATTGAATCCAGCTACCCCACAGTGCAGAGCATTCACCCACAGAACCAGCCTGGAGGGCACTGTTAGTTAGCTTTCTAGACTAAGATTCAAAAGGTTATCCCAATTGAATCTTTGTTTCAACCCCAGGGAGTGCAAGGCATGGAGGATAAAACGATTTGCTTAAAAGTATACTTGGGAAGAAATAAGAAGAACAAAGGTAGAGTTAAATATGTCTTATAAATTAAAAGAACAGAATATAGGCACAAACATTTGGTTTATCTTGAGTCATTCATTCATTCATTCATTCATTCATTCAACAAATATTTGGTATGTAATATGTGCCAGGCACTGTGTTAGGCCCTCAGAGAACAATGATGAGCAAAACCAGACACAATTTCAGGCTTACGACTAAGAACTGGTCTTCACTAACAACCTAAGTCTTAGCCTCCTGATGAATGTTAGGTATTATGCAGATATGTAATTTTTAGAGGCCAGTAATTCAAAATGGTAATTTCAAGAATGAGAGAGATTGTCCCACTAAATATTATTGTTGCGAACCAATTTAGCAGTTTACATATACAATTAGAAACCTAAGTAGATCAACAAGCTAGGAATATATGATTTGAAGAAAAATAAAAAAAGATTTACAACTGCATAGAGGATTGAGTTCAAATAATATCAATACTATTTGGGTTAACAACTGAGAGAATGGCATATTTTATGATGTCATAAAGAGGTTTATTATTGATAGTATTTAATAATATTATTCATGATCCACAAAGGAATAGAGATTATGATCATCAAATCTGTTGATGCCATGGAGGTATGTGGGAATGCTAACACCTCAGAAAGCAAGAATCTAATTTTAAAATAACATTAAGAAATTAAGGAATAGATCATCAAAGCAAGATGATAGTCACTGGGGACTTATGCAAAATAATATACTCAGAGATTTAAGGAGTAAAAACTAGCTTGATGACTGGGGATGAATGAACATCCAAAGAGCAACTGTTTTGCAAAAAAGACCTAAGGGCTCTACAACTCTGGTTCAAGATACTATTATATGAGTGATTAGAATTTATTTTTGATTAAGAGTTTCACATGGTAAAAAAAAGCCATACATACAGACAGAAATTAATGCTTGTTTTTCCATCAATAGTAATTGTATTTTATCTTAAAAAATGTTTTTAATGTTTATTTATTTGGGGGTAGTAAAAGAGGGAGACAGAAAGAATTCCAAGACATGGGGCTTGAACTCAGGAACTGTGAGATCATGACCTGTGCCAAAATCAAGAGACAGTTAACCCACTGAGCCACCCAGGTACCCCAATAATTGTATTTTAAAGGAGATATAGAATCCAAGAGTAGCTGTAAAAACTGACTTTGGTTAATTGTTTTAAAAAAAGATTACAGAAAACCTAGGGGCGTCTGGGTGGCTCAGTCTGTTGAGCATCTGACTCTTGATTCAGTTCCGGTCATGATCCCAGGGCTGTGGGATCGAGCTCCACCTCGGACTCTGCGCTGTGGGGAGACTGCTTAAGATTCTCTCTCATTCCCTCTGCCCCTCTCCCCTGCTCACAGTCTCTCTCACTAAAATTATAAATAAATAAATAAATAAATAAATAAATAAATAAATAAATATCCATTATTGCTGCAAGGAAAAACACCTGTCTGAAATGTGATTGTCAAAAGAAAAATAACTGGTTTTATCTGACTTATTTATTTATTTATTTATTTATTTTTTTAACGTTTATTTATTTTTGAGACAGGGAGAGACAGCATGAACGGGGGAGGGTCAGAGAGAGAGGGAGACACAGAATCAGAAACAGGCTCCAGGCTCTGAGCTGTCAGCACAGAGCCTGATGCGGGGCTTGAACTCACGGACTGTGAGATCATGACCTGAGCCGAAGTCGGATGCTTAACCGACTGAGCCACCCAGGCGCCCCTTATCTGACTTTTAAGGGAACAAGGAGTGGGGGATTTAAAACTTTCAGATGGCAGTCCTGGCGGTATCTTCTGGCACCTTTCCCTGTGCTGTGGTTAGGTCATCGGATCAGCACTGGCAGTGCCTGTTCAGTGTGCTAGGCTTCTGTTCTCTTCAGTTGTCTTCCAGTGCTCCAACCACTGCTTGAGTCCCAGCACAAAAACTCACAGTATACAAAAGTTACATTCTCCAGCTGTGCATTTCTGCCTGTTGCCAGAGAAGTATGTATTTTTCAGGAATCTAAAATTAAATTCTGGTTATGTCACTAAAAACATGATTTCAGGCGAGGTATTTTTCAATTCTCAGTAGCTCAGGTCATATCTGAAAAAATTCTAATTCAGATTTGACCCTATATGTCAAAAACAGAAATCTTAAAAAAAAAAAAATACAGCGCATTTATTTTAAAACATGCCGAAATGTTACCACCTTAATGCCTGTATTTATATTTTTACATGCTGTCTTCCAGTCTTTATCAAGATTTTACATAACTGTACCCATATCATAATGGTATTTGGATTTTTTCCATTAAATTCTATTATAAACACTTCATTTAATTAGACCACAAGTCCTTTACGGGAAAAGATGGGAGAAGGGAATGATGATGCTTTTACATAGTCTTTGTTATTATCACTAAAACAGAAATCCTAAATGTAAAGACAACTTCAGGAGGTTAGAGGGAACAAGAGATTTAGCGCATACAGCAATGCCGTATGGAATACTTTACCAAAGGAGCTAATGTGAAGCCCCAGGGTAGGAGAAGCAGCATCTGCCCGAGAAAGGGGTACACGGAAGAGAAAACACAGTAACATCTGGTCTCTAAATGTGCCAATGTGAAAAATTCTCACAGCCAGTTAGCTAGGGTTATGAGAAAGAACGAGCAGGCAAAAAACTGCCTGCCAAAAAAAAAAAAAAAAAAAAAAAAAAAAAAAGAGTCTGGCTTTGTCAGTAAAGAAAGGACAATAATATTTACAGAAAATTTTCTATACTCAAGCTTCAAAAAAGTAGAATTTGGACTCAATATGCAGCAAAATGGTTGAAGCAATCTATGGCTAAAAGGGCAAACCTTGGAAAGGAGAACTGTGACATGAGAGGAAAGACTCTCTTTCTCTTCTTGAAGGGAAGTGATGATATGTGATCATGCAAATGCAAATGTCTGCGGACAGCACTGTTTGCTTGTGGGAAGAGAATTTTAATGTGTACCCTATGCAAATGCGTTTTATAATAAAACAGAATGTGCAAGGCCTTCTGAGGGCGGGGAGGGAAGCAGCAGCTCCAGACGCCGCACTTGAGAGTGGCGGGGACGCAGCCAGAAGCGTGTGCCACTCGCAACCCTGAACAGACTCCAGCAGAGAGGGCACGTCAAAACCCCACTCCTTAAAAAAAAAATCTCTCTTACGTTCCACCGAGAACTGGATGCCTAATGAATTAACACCTGCAAGATCTTTCTTTACCCAGTGCTTAACCTTGAACAACTCTGTGCTTAGAGTGAACCTCAGGAAGAAGACATTAAAAAAAACAACTCTTTTCTGTACTGAGTCATGGGGAAAATGGTAGGAACTGCACAGTAAAGACTAGAGATGACTATAAAGAAAGCTCCTGAAAACCATTTAGAGTCTTTGTGTCAAAATTAGCATGAATGTCAAAGCCCATTTAAGGCCCGGTCGGAAGCATTTGTGAAAGGGAGCAGGAGGCCATCACAGTGGTGACAGAGTCTGGTTTTGACCAAGTACTATTTATTGATATCTGTGTATCTGAAGCAGTTATTAAAAAGAAATTGGGGGAAAGTCTGCATCCCTACACTGGAGATATTTAAGCAAGCCATTTTGAAAGTGTTAAAAATTAAAATTGTAGAAAGCCGAACCATAGGTGCCATGTTTTGCCTGAAGTGGTAAAAATACCATCTGCCTCAGTCTTTTTAGCAGCAGGCTTATTTCGAGTAGCAGTAGGCTAAGCTGCAGGCATACGCTCAGCTCCAGCTGGGGAAAATACACAGACGTTTGTAGATGTTTTTCTAAGCAAGAGTAGTCAACATATTCGTTTTCTTTCAGACATATATATGTTACCATAGCAAACCAAGCATCAATGTGGTCCGAGAAGCTTCTCCACCAGCCCCAACCCGTACCCATAAATTCCTACAATTCAATAGGTGGCACTCTTCCCTCTAGCACTGCACCAAATCAGCTGCACTTAACTGTGGGGCCAGAAGCCTGGGGAACGTGGAATAGTCTTGAGAAATACACACTCAGGGTTGCAGACCAACCACTGTAATTAGGATCCACACAGCATTGCATATAGGGGCTTAACTGTTAGCACTGGCTTTTTGGGTCACGGTTCACTTCTGGTAATTATATTCTGTCTAATAAGACTTCTCCTGAAGTTTTAACTAGGTAAGTAAGACGTTCTTGTTTTTCTATTTTAGAAGCTACTGGGTACCATCGCCTTTTGGTTACTCAGCTCCCAGCCTTGCCCAGACCCCAGGTGGATGAGTTCCAGCAGCAGGAAGGGCACTCCCATGACTGTCTTAACCACCGTACAGAGGCAGGAGAGACAAAATGAATTAATGGTTGTCAAGTGCTTTGATATCTTAAGATGAAAGGCATTGTAGTACCGTGAAGCATTCATATCCAGACTCTATCACAACAGGAACTCAATTAAAAAGTAATTAAATTTCTCATCTGAGGGTTTGAGTACAGACCACTGTTTTGCTGAATGTGACAGTCTCAATATCCAGCTGAAACTGATTTTGAAATGATCACCTCTTCTTTTGATTCCTCGCCATTCTGAGACTGACAAAATTTGAGAGCTGGCCTATACGGCCACAAAAGCACATAGCCAAAATAATCTCCTATGGTCCTCAAAACCTGACTTTTCAGATAAAATTTGGCTTTTGGGTAAATACTCACCACTTGGAAATAACAAAATTTCCAGCAACAAACACATTTCATGATGGTCTCCAAAAATGGCTCCTGAGTTTTTCAAATGTAGAGTTACAGATAAACCCAAGGGCAGACCTAAGCGCTAAGCATGGTGCCTGCATCAGTCAGCATGAGCACCATGCCCATGCAAAACAGAGACGCCTAGACCGTGGGTCATGACATGTGTTACTAAGGGCCCGTGGTACACTGTGTAAGAGACAATATCACAAGCTACACCCTGCAGATATCTGCCCCATACCTGCTAGAGATGGACATAACCTTTTTTTCCCATGTCACTTGTGTTTAGGTCTGTGGAAGGATGATAAGCCTAGATGAATTGCTTAGATCAAGCTATGGCCCTTAAATGTCAGAACCGCACCACATATTCCCGAGGGGTGGGGTTCTGTTTACTGGCACAAGAAATATGGTCACTACACACTTGTGAAGGCAACCATAGGACTACTGAACATTGAGATGGACTATGTGACATAGTCAATATATTCTTTTTTTTCTTTTTTAAATGTTTTTAAAAATTTATTTTGGGGGGGGGGGGGGAGAGGGAGAGAATCCCAAGCAGGTTCCGCACTGTCACTGCAGAGCCCGACATGTGCCTCGATCTCACGAACTGTGAGATCACGACCTCAGCCAAAATCAAGAGTTGAATGCTTAACTGACTAAGCCACCCAGGTGCCCCTATACTCAATATATTCTTAAAATGGCTCCGTGAAGTCTACAATCCTCAATTCCAGACCTCCCAGAACCTCCTGCACTTCTAGAATAATACTAATGCAACTCATATGCATACACTTGACAAGCCCTCCTGTACATAAAGCCTGTGCTGGGTACAAATGATGCGACCATGAATAATGTACCTTCAGAGCTCTTACATTCCAATGGAAGAAAAAAACCAGAAGCAAGAAACTAAATGAAAATAATAATTTTAGATTATGATAAATGTTAAGAAGGAAAAATAGAGCAAAGGGGGAGGGGCTACTTTGGATAGGGAGGTCTGAGTCAAGGAAGCATGTGATGGCACAGCCTACATCAGCCTTGTTCATGGTGGCAGTCAGCACTAACACAGTGCTTTGCACATATTAAATATCCAATAACTGGTGGTTGAGTGGATAAAGTAGATGAAGGAATGAATGTGGACCTCAGGTATATAAGAATGCCCCCCACTGCCCAAGAAGAATATTTTCTCTCAAATTTGGAATTGGCCTAAAGAATAAACCAGCACTATTCTAAAACTGCTCGCTTTATACAAAGGAAAGTGAAGAAAGACCAGAGAGGTTAAGGGTTCTTAGATTTTGCAGTGAGTTGGTGGCTGAGCCACCGCTGGGTCCAGGAGTGTCCTTCTATCCATGCACTGTATTTTTTCCTTTTTTCTAAGCTCTTCAATTGTCATGTGCTTCTGCAATAAGAAACCCTGAAGGAGTTCTAGGAGTCAAAAATAAGCATCAAGGATCAACAGTTATTCTATTGCTAAATCGTGTTGACTTTTCCCTTACTTTTTTGTTCATAAGTTAGCTTTCCTTTACGCTAACACAGTGAAATCCCAGCCTTTATCTCCAAGCTAGTTTATTACAACCTTCCCAAACAATCCTTTTAACTCTGTTGATACCTGTAACATTTGTCGAAAGCATCTTTTCTCTCTGATTGATATAAGAAAACCTATACCAGATTTTCTCCTGCAATGGACTTCTTACGTCTTCTATTTTCTTACTCACGGCTTCACTTGCTCATTCACTTACCCATTTACCTCCTCCCTACCTCCTTCAGCACTATTTACCATGAGCCAAGCACTGTGTTAAGCACCAAGTATATAAAGACAAATATGACACTGTCCCTGCCCTCCAAGAGCTCACAGTCTATGGTCTGCCTCATAAATGGGTCATTATAATATTACAGAGTAAGTACAATGACTGAGAGATGTACCGTGTATTAAAGCACGAAGGAGGGGCACCTGGGTGGCGCAGTTGGTTAAGCGTCTGACCTCAGCCAGGTCACGATCTCGCGCTCCGTGAGTTCGAGCCCCGCGTCAGGCTCTGGGCTGATGGCTCAGAGCCTGGAGCCTGTTTCCGATTCTGTGTCTCCCTCTCTCTCTGCCCCTCCCCCGTTCATGCTCTGTCTCTCTCTGTCCCAAAAATAAATAAACGTTGAAAAAAAAAATTTAAAAAAAAAGCACGAAGGAAAGCAACAGTTTGTGAGACAGAGAAAAGAAGGGACTACATTTCAGTCAAGGCAAAGAGGGGACAGGCGTGGAGCCATGGGTGTGCACCTCAGGGCTGCCAGGAGAGCACAAGGTTCTGGATCGGCCCTGAAAGATCACCATGGGTTTCAGCTGTCCCACTGCAAGCAGAGCCCTTACACCTCGTATTTCTTCCTCCTTGTCTTTGGGGTGCAGGTGTGCTCACACCCTGGATATTCCTGATGGTGGCATAAGCCAGATGGTTAGCATGTTTCTTTAGCCAAGCAGCTGTATGCATCCCACACACCTGCTAAAACGTTCCATTTGTCCCTGAGGGGAAAACCAAGTGTGACCCAAATGTGTTCAGAGGCTTCCACTGGTTCACTGAAATCTGAACTCCCACAGCACTTTTTAAACAAGGCTATGTATCAGAATGATCTCGGAGCCTTTTTCCAAATACTTCCGTCCTGCCCCTGCCCTGCTCTCCCCACCAGGGGATTTTGATCTTGGTGAAAGAGGGTGTGATGCTGTGGTAACCTAGGCATATGTGTTTTCAAAAGCTCCACAGATGATGTGAAAACTACTACCTTTAGGAGTCTGAGTCTGCTGTGTATGGTGCCTCTCAGGTATTATCTGATGGTGCTAAAAGCTGTTTTGCATCCAGAGGCCAAAGGCATCTTTCTAGCAATGGTTATCTTATTCAGTATATTTTTCTTCCTAGTACTTACCACCACATGACATTATACTATGTATCCATTTAGTTGTTGCCTCCCACACTGCATTGTATATGTCTCAAAAGGAAAACACTTCATTTGGCTCACTGTTATAGTCTCAACACTTAACACAATGTCTGGAGTGAAGTAGTCACTCAATAAATACACTTACCTGCTAATATCTATTACCTAACAGTGAATGTCCCTCAGCTCCGAATGTGATGATTCTTTTTTGACCTTTTGATTATAAACAAAAGCCAAACACCAGATTGAAATGTAGAAAACTGTGTAGTATGTATAAAATCTACTTACCTTAGCATAGTCTAATCTTCCCTTCTCTTGAGCCTGAAGTAGAAAGAGGGGGAAATTAATTTGTTAGTTCTTTAAAAATTAGGTAGTGCTTTTAAAACGTACGTCTCCAAGAGTAAAAGCCAACTCTCTCTCCCTTGGTCCCCCATCATTTATCTTTCTATGTATCTACATAGTTGTATCTCTATGCAACTATACACGTATAACACTTTCAAGCATATTGAAAAGTTGAAAGAACTGCACAGTGAGCACATATATACACTCTATCTAGACAGGGCAGTAGCAGACATCATGACTCTTCACCTCGCCATGTTTCAGCACACAAGTCTTATAAGCATAGGGTGTCTTGTACATAACCACATGACTACTATCACATTTTATTTTTTTTTTAACGTTTATTTATTTTTGAGGGACGGGGAGGGGCAGACAGACAGTGGGACAGAGGATCCGAAGCAGGCTCTATGCTGACAGCAGAGAGCCTGATGTGAGGCTCGAACTCATGAACTGTGAGATCATGACCTGAGCTGAAGTTGGACACTTAACCGACTGAGCCACCCATGCGCCCTTGTTATCACATTTTAAAAACAATTCCATATTATCTAACATACAATCCATATTCAAAATTTTCCTATTGTCCCAAGAATATCCTTTATAGCTTTCTCCACCCAACCAAAATTAAACAAGATTCACACATTACATATGGTTTCTACATCTCTGGTTAGCCTTTTAAATCTAGACTAGACCCTCCCCATATTTTAAGAAATGAAAAGAAAAACCATTAACTTTTTTTCCATGCATATCATTGACTTTTTGAAGAGACCAGGGCAGCTGTCTTATAAAATGTCTTTTTGGATTTGTCATATTGTTTCTTCGATGTGTCATTTAATTTGTCCCTGTTTTGCTCTCAAACTGAAAGTTGGGTCTGAAAAAGCTTGCTTAAACATTTCTGGCAAGAGCACTTTATATAGGAAATTACGTACTTAATATTGCATCAATTCAGGAGGCACAAAATGTCAGGCTGTCCCACTCATAGTAATGCTATAAATTTGATCACTTGGTTGAGGTGGTGACTATCAGATGGTTCCACTGTAACGACATGTTTCCTCCCGTATAATCAGTTTGTAATCTGTGGGGTCAGTTTCTCCTCCACTTCCTTTGGCATAATTTTTTATCATGTTGTATTATGTTGAAAGATCCCCAGCTCGACCTCCCACCCCATCAGGGATGAGGACAGAGAAAAAGGTGGAGTTGAAAAATATATCCTATATGGGGTTGTATTTAAAAAATATTTTTAGTTATAAAAAATTTAAACTGAATACATACACTACTCAAATGTGTCATGTATAAAATCCTAACATGACAGAGATAACCAATGTTATTAACCTTTGTCGATATGCCAACTCAGTTTTTGTAGACTTCATTACAAACTTCTCTCGCCACCTCTGCACAGAATGAGAATCCTTCAATTTGCAAATAGGTTAGGTCCTGAGTCCAAAATGACACTATAGAGATAATGAAGGTGGGCAGATTACTTTAATGAGATTAAAGAAGATTTATAACATTGGCCCTGACTCTTCTTGCTTCTTTACAGTCCTTTAAAAAAATTTATACAAAGATGCTTGCATTTTGTTTTTCTTATTTTCATAATAAGCAACTTAGAAGAAGACACTGCTCATGTATAGCTTTTGGCCCCATCACAAACCACTGTAAGTGAAAATGGGGACTTGAATGTTTTCTATGACACTACAGGCCCCTGCAATCAATATACTATGAAGAAGAATTTGGGGTTTTCAATCTGCTCTTGAAATTTTTTAGGGATGAACTAAGTCGAGTCAGAATGTAGTCCTGAGATGCGTTAGATCATAAGGAATAGGAGTCAGTTCTTGCAGAAATTTAGAAACTAGGTTTCTTTTCTGCTCAGATATTTTACATTTACTTGTGTTTCCATGGACATATTCTCCCCAAATGTTTTGCCTATGTTGAAAATCCCTCTTTCTCCACCGTAACATCTACGGTTTACAGAGAACCCTTGAGCACGTCTGTCCAGGGCACTCATGACCCAGCTACTAAATTTTGTTACTGTGCAAATATCAACCGGCCTTGATCCAAGGAACAATCCATAGCTTGTGACCACAATTTCAGCAGCAGCATTTCACAGTTTTCCTTAGTCTTTAAGTTCTCAAACTTCCAGCTGTCCCTTGAATTCATTTTAGGTTAAGAGATCTCTGACACTGAGGCTGATCCTATGGTCACATGCTTTCCACCTTTTCAATTGTTCACCCTTTTTCATGCCTCTTGCTGATTAGTATAGATGGCTCAAGTACGGTACTTTTCAAATGATGCACAAACTGTGGGAGCTCCACAGAATTGTTCCTCTTGTCAAACAACCCATTCCTGCAACAAATTTGCCATTTTCTCACTACTTTCAGTTGTGTTCCTATTCCAACCGGCTCATCATTCTGCATCTTTCAATATTCTTATCTTTCAGTGTTTCACAAAAAGAGTACGTTACAAGTGTTAAAAGTGGTATTTGTTGGAAGTTAGGAAGCTGAGGAGCTTCTGTATCTTGAGATTGCAAGGTAAAGTGCAGAGAAATGATACAATTTACGATGACTTAGGGTGGACTTTTCCTTTTGAAAGTAGTGAGCCACTTTTCAGTTTGTCTCATTAAAAAAAAGAAGAAAGAAAGAAAAATCAACAGCCATTTCCTTACGTAGGAAGAGTGACCATAACGCTGGTTACAGATAACATTATAGTGATCCTATCAGAAATTTCTGTACAACCATTTTTCTCATACTTTGATTATAAACTATCTTAGAGAATTCTATTATTTTGAAGTCCTTGGGCTTTATCAATCACAAGTTACCTTCCAACTCTGTCATTTCATGGTGTATTCCTGGCTTGGTTACCACTCTTTGAGCCAGAAAAGATACACTCTGCTGGGGATGGCAGCACAGGAACGCCATGTACGTAATCCATATCTGTTCAGGATCAGCTCCTAAATGGTTTGAGAGCTAGGAGATCAGAAGGCTACATAAAATGACGGCACGATTACTGCAGCCATTTACAACCTGAATAGGCGTTAGCTGTTGATATGTGGCTCACCTGAATGTCCTTTTTTATTTTATTACAAAAAACATTTCAGTTCTGTGAAACCACTTCATCCTGGACTGCTCAGTAAGCTTGTACAGAAAGCACCAGTTATCTGATAAGATAAATATTATAAATATTTAAGTCTTTATAGGATTTACAATATGTATTTCTAGCTGCTGCTGTGTGTTAGTATCTACGTAGGTCATATACGCACCTAAGAGTACACATTCTGATACACTTTTTTTTTTCACAAGATGCTTTTAGAGCTTATGAAAACACAGCACGTTAGAAACTGATGGAAATGAGATTTAATCCCCTATACAAGTAACATTTCTCATTACACTTTACCTATTCTATTTCTTTTTGCAAAATAGTTAATTTGGGAGAGGCTATAGTTTCTCTTTCACCTGATGCCTCATTCACTAAATAATTATCCACTGTGTGCCTACTATGTGTCAGGCACTGCACTGGAGATGAAGCCATGAACAGAACAGATAAAAATCTCTGCCCTCGTGGAGCTTCTATTCCAGGGGTTACATAGTCTTGTTTTGGTTAGGCTTCACATACAATCTCCCTCTAGAACTTAGGTTCTATGAGAGGAGAGCAAAGTTCTCTCCTGCTCACAACTGTATTCCATGTTTAGATCAGTACTAGTATAGAGCACATGTGGCCAATAATATCTGGTGAATGGATGCATACGTGGATAAATGCTTTTTTCTTTATATGTGTTGGTTATGTATGGTCTATTTAGGAAACCTAAGAAGCAAAGTTCATTATACCCACTTCTATTTCTAGAAAAGCTGGGTGTTTCTTTTTTTTTTTTTTTTTTTTATGAAATTTATTGACAAATTGGTTTCCATACAACACCCAGTGCTCATCCCAAAAGGTGCCCTCCTCAATACCCATCACCCACCCTCCCCTCCCTCCCACCCCCCATCAACCCTCAGTTTGTTCTCAGTAAAGCTGGGTGTTTCGATTCACAGCACCAGTATGTAGTTAATATGGAACCATCAGCTGATGTTTGGCAACTAATTTTTACCCGTATTTTCATTTTAGTGTTCAACTTCTATTTATAAGTATACCTAGAAGGGGAATCTAGAAAATAAATTCAAAGAATTCATGAAAATCAAACAACAAAAGGATAGAACAGAGAAGAATGATCTAGTAGCCTTCCCACAGACATAGCGGTTTAGTGTAATTTAAGCATCTCAACCTGAGGGGCACCTGTGTGGCTCAGTCGGTTAAGCATCTTGACTTTGGCCTAGGTCATGATCTTGCCGTTCTGGAGTTCAAGCCCCGCTTTGGGCTCTGTGCTGACAGCTCAGAGCCTGTAGTCTGCTTCAGATTCTGTGTCTCCCTCTCTTCCTCTGTCCCTCCCCCACTTGCACTCTGTCTCTCTCTCTCTCACAAAAATATATACACATTAAAAAAAAAACCAAAACGTGCCTCAACATTGAAAGCAGTGTGTTGAACTGAAAAGCGCCCTGAACGGAAACCTCAGGACAATCCAAGATGCATACCTCAAAGCTTACGGTGTTAAGTAGGCCTTGTCTATGGAGGAAAGCAAGTGGCCTAATATATTTTATTTTATTTAAAAATTTTTAACGTTTTTATTTTTGAGAGAGAGAGAGTGAATGAGTGGGGGAGGGACAGAGAGAGAGGGAGATACAGAATCCGAAGCAGGCTCCAGGTTCTGAGCTGTCAGCACAGAGCCTGACACAGGGCTTGAATTCATGGGACTGTGAGATCATAACCTTAGCTGAAGTCAGACACTTAGCCAGCTGAGCCACCCAGGCGCCCTGCAAGTGCCCTACTATCTTAACGGTGACCACTCCAAAAAGCACTGTGACCTCCCGGGAAGAGGTGTGTACTGGGTGTCAGAAAATACGGTTTTTAGCACACGATACATGAATATGTCTAATAATTTTGAAATTTAAAAATTTTGGGTCTTCATTTTCTTATTTGTAAAGTAAGTACTGGACTGGACCACATGTTCCCAAATGTTGGGCTCTCACAAACGCTGCACTGGCTGTTGGAATCACCTGACTAGTTTGTTAAAAATGCACATCCTCAGTACTCTGGTCCTGAGTTTCTGACTCATTTGAAGATCACTGGTTTGGACCATGTCTAATGTCCTTTTCAATTTATGCTCCTGTATGCATTCATGTTTACTTCAAAGGCTAAAAAAGAACAACTATAAAAACTCCTTAAGTCTCAAGGAGAATGGAGTGCTAGAACTTTCCCCTCTTTTTCTGACATCTGCCACTTATCATGTATATTTGTAGCAGAGCAAGATATTATTAAAATAACTTTCTCACTGGGGCCCAAAATAGGCTGATATAAAATAAATTCCAGACTGTATTTCAACAGCCAGCAGTCCTGAACCTCTTCCTGCCACACTGTTCATCTCCAGAAGCCACTGTAAATTCTACCATACACGGCAATTCTCTGAGGGCTTCATTACTACGGTCTTTAAAAGGGATTCACTCATCTTTTTGCCTCCTGTAGGTGTGCTTCTTGTCAATCCAGGTCATGAGAAAAGAAAGTAATTTTTCCCAGTCTTTAGCAGTTCACAGAGAATGTGTGGTTTGAACCTTGTTTTATCTTAAAAAAAAAAAAAGTGAAAACAGACAAGATAGTGTGCCAGTGCTCATGACACCAGAGGCCTCCTCAGACAGCTATAGTGAGCACTGTAAAACAATATTCTGTACAAAAGCAAAAAAAAAAAAAAAAAAAAAAGCCAGTATTCTGAGCGAGAGGATGCACAGAGGGATTAATTCCAAAGGTTTATATACCAGTCTCTGCAGACCAAAGGCAGATAGATCCCCTGTTGGTAAGTAATGGATGTACAATATGGTCTTTTACTTTAAGAAACAAATGGCTTTCTTATAAGTCAGGTAACAAAGAAGGATTGGATGACATAAATGAACTGTTTCCAATTTTCAACTACTGTTATCTGGACTTGAAAGCTGGATATGGAGAAACCTTTTTCTAAAAGTAGAAAACTAATATTCCACAGCAGGGAGTCCAGAAATTGTTAGAGACTGATCATCTCTACTTATCATGTTATTCTTCCTGAATGCTAGCAGCTATATTTGGGAACAACAGTCGTTTTTAAAGAAATTCTCTTTTTAAAACTTCAAGGAAAACTACCTTCCTCCTCAAACTTTTTTTTTTCTCCTCAAACTTTTTAGTGTAAAAAACATCATGAACACCCATCTGCTCTCCACTACATTAACCAATTGCTAACATTTTGTCCTCTTTGCTTTCTCTTTGGACAATGATTTGCTGATTATTTGAGAGTAAGTTATAGACATCCTGTCTCATCCCTGAATACTTCGGCAACAACAATGTTCTCCTACAAAACCAACAAACCGTTATTACATCCAACAAGTTTAACGTTTCTTAAAGTGGTTAAGAAGTCCATATTCAAAGGTTTCCAGTTCAACCAATAGTGTTGTTTAGAACTGTTTGTTCCAAGATCAAATTAAAAATCATGCATTCTCCTTGGATGTCATGGATTTTAAGTCTCTTCTAATCTACAAGTGTCCCCATACCACACCTTTTCTTTCATAGTAGTGACATTTTTTAAGAGTCCAGGTCAGTTGCCCTGGAGAATGTCCCTTATCCTGGATTTGTCTGATTGTTTCCTCATGATTAGATTAAAATTAAAAAAAAAATTTTTTTTGGCAACACAACTACATAAATGATGCTGTATACTTCTCTATTATATCAGGAGTCATACAATAATGATACAGTTTGTGTCATTATTGGTGAAACTAAGTTTGTTCACTGCTTCCCTTTGTATTTAATGAGTAATCTGTAGGGTACTTTGAATCCATGTGAATATTCAGTTCCCTTCTAACCATCCATTCAATTGGTTTAAGCCATTGCCCATTAATAATCCTTGTGTGAATAAAAGATTACATTGGTGGCTGTGAAAAAAAATGACATTTTAAAGGTCTCTTGCCTTGGCACTGGCAGGAATATCATTTAGTTCCTTTAGAGAAGACAGGTTTTATTGAAAATAAACTCTCTGTACATCTGTATTGGTACAAAGAGGTAGAGTTTAGTATATACGTGAAAAGGCTTATTGGGGAACAGAGGAAGAGAGGAAGGGTAGGACCCCCATTGTCATCCTGCAACGGTATGGGTAGACTGTATGAGGATTTAGAAAGCTTACAAATCAGAAATCTATTAGATCTGCTAGCCCCAAAGTTGAAGCAGTTGATTTTTGGTTTGGTAGGAGAAGCAGGGCTTGTATCAACCCAACTTTCCAGTTACAAAGAAAGAAACAGGGCAGGCCTCTTTGTTATTTTGATCATGCTTGTCTATTAATAAGATAGCACAAAGGCATCTGTAAGGAAATCAATACCATTTAGAACTAGATTTCTCAGGTACCTGATGTTACCATCTCTTTCACCTAGGAAAGCTAAATTTTGGAGAGAAATGTGAATGCCCCCGGATGAGATTTCTTGTATTCTCTTCCTTTGGTTAACTGGGAAAAGAGGAAGCAACAGATAGGTGCATAGATGGCTATGGTGTCCAATTAAAAAAAAGAGGAGGGGCTTGTATTATCTACATAACAAATTTCTCTTTATTCAGAAGGCTTGTCAATCTTTTTTTCTTGCTCTGCTCCCTTGGAATCTGGAAGAGACATGAAATTTAAAATTGCACACACACACAAAATCTACCCAGATTGCAGAAAGGCCATGAGTAAATAAAAAAGGCTGAAAATGGAACTGAGTTGTTTCCTCCAGTGGCCAGGTTCCAAGATGATGGTCACCAATCTTGATGGCGCACCTCAAGCTCATGATGTCAAAAACCAAATTTATACCACTTTTTTCACTTAACTTGCCTATTAATATTAATGGCACAATTCTTCCTCTAATCCAAGTTCAAAATCATGATTTTGGCCTCTGACTGCCCCTCCCCAGTACACACCTGCCAGTTTCTCCCTATCATATTAGTCTTCAGGCCCTATACATTTTCTCTCTGAAATGAGTTAAAAAAAAAATTAATGTTTATTTTTGAGAGACAGAGAGAAAGAGAGAGAGAGAAAGAGAGAGAGAGAGGGAGTGGGGGAGGGGCAGAGAGTGAGGGAGACACAGAATCCAATGCAGGCTCCAGGCTCTGGGCTGTTAGCACAGAGCCTGACGCAGGGATTGAACTCATGAACTGTGAGATCATGACCTGAGCCGAAGTTGGACGCTTAACGGACTGAGCTACCCAGGTGCCTCTGAAATGAGTTTTTTAAAAAAAAATTTTACTGTAAGTAATCTCTATACCCAACATGGGGCTTGAACTCACAACCCTAAGATCAAGAGATGTATGCTCTCCTGACTGAGCCAGCCAGGAGCTCCTCTCTGAAGTGAGTTTTACACCTAACCTCCTTACCTTCCCATTCTTGTTGCCAATGCTCTGACTGGGATTTCTCCCCTGCGCGGATCAACAGGTTCCCCAAAACTTCCTAACTCATCTCTTTCTCTCTAGTATCTCCTTGCTCCTTTCATCCTATATGATATAGCCAGACATACCTCCCTAAAACATTTCAGACCTTGGTACTATGTGGTTCAAAAACTGTCAATGTCTGCTCCATGACCTGAATCAAGTTCATTTTCTGCAAGCAAACATCCACAGTCTTTTTTTTTTTTTTCAATTGAAGTAAAAATTCATATAACAAAAATTGCATCATTTTAACTATTTTAAAGAGTATATTTAATTCAGGGGCACTTTAGTACATTCAGAATGTCATACACCCATCACCTCTATCTAGTTTCAGAACATTTTTGTCATGTTGTAGCACTTAATACTTCACGCCTTTTTACTGCTAGATACTATGCCATTGTATGGACATACTCCGTTTTGTTTATCCATTCATCATTTGATGGACCTAGGCTGTTTCCACTTCTTGGTTATTGTAAACATTGCTAATCTGAATATTCACGTACATGTTTTTGTTTGAACCAAAGCCTTTAAATATAGGCATTGTGTACTATTTTGGAGCAATTCTTTGCCTATCTCTTACTATCTTATATTTTTCACATTTAAGCCAAACTATAATACTTTTATTTCTTTGAATACAATGCACTTGCCCATCTACATCTCTTTTTTATGGCTTCTGTTGCCTAGAAAGCCTCTCATTCCCACCTTTGCTGTTAAGATCTTCTTCTTCAAGGACCCTCTCAGAGATCACTTATTTTACAAATCCTTTCTTGACTTTCCTCTGTGCTCTCTAAATGACGATACTACACTATTCCCATCATTACACAAACTATTTGTATGTTTTTTCTTATCTCCTCTTTATAAGGCAATAGACCTTTAGGCAACATACTGATGTATCTCCTGTAGTCAAGCCCTTTGTTTTTCCTGAAGTCTAGCAGAAAAACTTAAGACATATTGTAATTCAGGAGATATCTAGAGCCATTGCAGAGTCTTTGTGGTCTCATATACAGTCCTTTCAAATGCCTACATTGTACACCCTCTGCAGTAGAGGATGTCATTATTATTCCTTTTGAAACAACTCAAAGTAAGTTAAGCAATTAGAGAATATCAGGTAGCATTAAGGAAGAGTCTCTGAATGTGCATTGTCTCTTTTGTTTAAGAATATACATGTGTTATGTTCATGTACACCAGCCTTGACTAGCAATTTTTGCTTCACATTTTGAATAAGTAGTAATAGTAGGATACCTACAGATAAGTGAGTTATAGCTTAGCATTGGTAAAATGTAGTCCACTTAAATAGTTTATGGCTGGTTATGACAGTGTCAGAATGTCACAAGCCTAAGTGACATTTCAGTACTTTCAGAAATAGCCAGGAAAATATAATCATAATTCCTATCTCTTCAGTGTCTTATAATGGCAGCAGAAAACTAGAAAGATCATTAAAAATAAAGCTTGCTGACCTGCAATGGCCTCTGGACTCCCCCAGAGAGTCAGAGCTCTGTTGTTCTCTGAAGGGTTCTACTTTCTTTTATTAGGGATCAAAATGATAACTGAGTAATGACTTCACCTCCCTAGGGTGAATCACCCATTCACTCAGTATTTTTACCTGATCATTATTTTTCAGCAGCTATAAATTTAAATTTAAAATTAAGGTAGAATTTAGTATGGAAACATTGCTCAACAAATATTTTTCACCCGTTTCAGATCTGGCCTGGTGCTTTTAACCGCCTCTTATAAAAGGGTATGTGTGCGTGGTGTGTGTGTGTGTGTGTGTGTGTGTGTGTGCGCGCGCACCTGTCTGCCTATGGGTGTGATGGATGACAGCTACCTAATCTTAAGACTTTGGGAGTTGAAGAGGAGGTAGCAGGGCCTGATACAAAAAATTCCAGAAGTTTCTTCTTCCTGGCTTTACAATGATATTGAATGGGCACTAAGGGGGTATGTGATCTCTTCTTCACTTCTCTGTCTAGTCATTAATTCTCACTCTCCCCAAGCAGGAAATCAAAAGGGTAGATGGGACACAAACCTGTCTGAGTACAGCAGGGAAGTAATTTTACATGTGATGTTAAGAAATCATAGGTGACTTCCATCATTGGGAGCAAGACTTTTCTATTTCTCAGTGTCAAAACTAGTATTAAGCTTCTAATAGAGATTAATATTTTTCTTATAATGCATCTCTTGCCTAAGAGACCTATTTCTTAGATTTATTTGAGAGCTGAAAGGGACCTCAGGAATGATCTAGTTCAACAGCATCCTTTGACATTAAATAATAATAAGGACATGAAAGAATGTGATTAAGTTTATACAGATGCTAGCAGAGTCCAAATTAGAATCCAGGTCTTCCAAAACCTTCACCTATGGGCCATTTCTGCTATACCAACTTGACTTTTTCTATTTAACAATACAGGGCTGCCATCAAATAGCCTAACTCTATGAAGACCATACCACACATACTTTTTGACAAATACTAACTGGATGACTATTTCAAGTAATTCACTATGGCAGATGAATTCACTGTTATCCTTAGGGATCTTGAAATAAAATTCAAAACTTGGGGAGGAGGGGCCCCTGGGTGGCTTAGTTGGTAAAGTGTTTGGCTTCGGCTCAGGTCATGATCTCGCCATCAGTGAGTTCGAGCCCTGCTTTGGAGCCTGGAGCCTGCTTCAGATTCTGTGTCTCCCTCTTTCTCTGCCCCTCCCCGACTCACACTCTGTCTCTCAAAAATGAATAAAGGTTAAAAAAATTAAAAAAACAAAAAAACCTGGGGAGGAAAGGATCACAAAAAATGCAGTGGAGGCAAATAATCATGAAAAACTGTGAAGAGAGTACTAGAACTAATTTCAGGATTAATAAGCAACCTCCTTGAGATTTAGGATAGAATGTCTCTCTTGAGTATTATGCTAATTTTGTCCCCTAACTCTGTGTAGGAGGCATTCACAGAACAAGATTGTTATCTTATAGAGCTTTATATAAACATGAATATTATAATTTAGAAGGTTAAAATAAACTCAACCAAGGAGTCTTTAATCTGAGGAATGTATCCCCTTGCATGACAAAAACTAACTTCTTATTTCTTATTTGTTTCAGATGAATTAATCTCTTCACCAGTGATCCTGTACATAACTCGAACATGGAGAAGGGTCTGAAGTCACTTGGAGCAAACCACAGCAGCCTGGCAGGTCCTTGAGATGGGCAATAGACTGCCATTTTTCTTGAAGGATGAAGATCTAGATAGCATCACAGGGAACCTAGGCTGAAGGACAGGATGTCACCTGCTCACAGCCATCATCCTGGCAGGATTTACTGACCTCTGGACAAGATATATTTTATTTATTTGAGTTACTGGCTAAGGCACTGGCTATTTGGAAAGGATATCCCTTTGAAAATGTAAAGTCAAGTTGGAGATAATGATTTGGGAGTATTTCACCAGCTGTTTAGGAAATCCTGGATTCTCATGTTGTCTACATTTACGACTTTGTATGCTTGCAAAGAAACTAAAAGTTAAATATGTCCCTCTTCTGTGAAGCTTCTTTAAAATTCAGATCTCTGCTACATATATATATATATATATATATATATATATATATATATATATGAATATATGTAAATAGCCCAGGGAGAGTTGGTAGCTTCCATTCAACATATTTAGCTGGATCTTTTCAACCAAAATGTAAATCTGCAATGTATTCTAATGTAACCCAATTAGAGCTACTAACACCATCTGTATATATATTTTTGGTTCAGCTGTCAAAAAACACACAAATACACCCCAGTAATACAATATTGAATAGTTGTAGGATATTCATTGTACTATACTTCATTTAATTCTTTTTACTATTTTTAAATGAATCAACTTTCACTTTTTTCCTTTTAGAATTAGAATTTTAGTGCATATTCTAACATGTAAGTCTTTGTTCACATCTGATATTTTTTGAGGAAAGATTATTAGAAGTGGAATTACTATAACAAACTATATAAAATTTTTAAGAGACTACGTAAATGACTGTGTGTGTGACTTCTGAGGCTGGTCATAAAAGAAGATGCAATCTCTGCCTTGTTTGCTGGAACACTTGTGTTTGGAGCTCTGAACTGGCAAGTAAGAACTCTGACTATTCTCAGGCTGCCATGTTGCAAGGAAGCCAAGCTAAATGGAGGAACCACGTGTATGCACTCTGGTTGGTCAGTAATATAGTCTGACATCCCAGTCTAGCAGCCTGGCATGAGTTGAGTCTCTAGATGATTCCAGTGCCCAGCAGTGCTGAGTCATCTCCAGCATCTGGGTCATTTCAGTTGAGGCCCCACGTGTCATGGAGCAGTCATCTCAGTGCTCTGTCCAAATTCCTGACTCACAAAATGTTTAATAAACATGAACATAATCACATGGTTATTTTAAGCAGCTAAGTTTTGGGGGTAATTTGTTATGCAGCAACAGTAACTGGAACACTTAGTTTTCTATGCATCCATCATTAATTTGTCTTTAAATTCTCAATATTGTCAAGTATATTAGTTCCACTGATTTCCTTAAAGAAATTTCTCCTGGAGATCTCTGTCCTCTTGTCCCAATCTGGACCGGATACATAGCCACCAGCCTAGGACTTGCTTGGATGAGAGAGTGTAGCATGTTACTTATAACTTAAGGATGTGGGCCCTGGAGCCAGGCTGTCTGGGTTTAAATCCTGGATCTACTGCTTGCTAGCTGTGTGATTCTGCACAAGCTAATTTCTCTGTGCCTCAGTTTCCTCATTAGAAGAGTGCTTGACACATCGTAAGTGCTCTTATTGTTGGCATTCTTATTGTTTATTATGCTTCCTTTCATGCTATCCCTGGAATTCCCACTGCCTCATGCCTATGTCTGATCCCCTAGTTCCTAGATTCCATGTCTTTCTCTCTCTTGGTTACTTCTTTGTCTTAATAAAACACAGCACCTGAAATACATCCCTTGAGAAAAGATGCTTGGGAAGTCAGTTTTTTGAGACCTTGTGTTTCCGTTTTAAATTGTCTTTATTTAACATCACACTTGATAATGTGACAGTCACAAAAGTCTAAGTTGGCAACAATTTTCTCTTTGAATGTTGAAGATGTTAGTCCATTGTCCTGAAGCTTTCAATGCCACTACTGAGAGGCCTTTCTGAGTCTCGATCCTTTGTATGTAGGTTTTTCTTTCTCTTCCTGGGAGTATTAGGATCTCTTTTTATCCCCATTGTTTCAAGATGTGATAATGATGTGACTATTTAGAGCCCCATTTCAACTTGGAAATTTAGGTCCTTCAATTCTCAGGATTTTTCTTTTCTTTATGATTTTTTTTTAAAGTTTATTTATTTTTAGAGAGAGAGACAGGGAGAGAGAAAGAATCCCAAGCAGGCTGCACTGCCAGCGCAGGGCCCGACACAGGGTTTCAACCCACGAACTGTGAGACCATGACCTGAGCCAAAACCAAGAGTTGAACGCCTAACTGACTAAGCCGCCCAGGCGCCTCTCTTTACAAGTTTTTGTTGCTGTTAATTTTCTTAACTCCATTTTCAGTTTTCTCTCTTTGGGACTCCTAAGAGTATATAGGATCTGTTGAATTGGTTCTCAAAATTTTCTCATCTTTTCTATCTTCTATTGACTTTATGTTCAACTTTCTGGGAGATTTTCTCATTTGTATCTTCTGTTCTTCTAATTTATAAAAATTCTGCTTTCATATTTTTATATTTTCTTGCCCAAAAAGGAATCCTCTCATCTTCTATTCAGGTGAATATGAGGGATGTGAAGCTGGCTGATGGCATTTTGAAAGCCAGTGAGGGAAGAGGGTTAAGAGAGGGAAAATCTTACCATTCCAAATGCAGATATGACTTAGGCTCTCTTTGCTTTAAGTACGGCAGCTGTCCCTGCCCTCAGCTCTGCCTACTTTCTCTTGTCTCCCATTAACCCGATCGATTAGAACCACAAAGTTAAATAAATTCAATGAAGCTTTGGGTAAAAGGGCAAGAATTTATCATTCCAGAGTTTCTGGATTAAAAGAAAAGCAAAAAAGTTCCCTTTCATCTTTTATACCTTCTTTCCTGCAAAAAAGTAAGAAATTCACCCAATTTAAGCCTCTGTACCCCTCCCACTTCACCATGTTTTTTTTTTTTCCTTTGGTAATACCTCAGAATTTGAGTATTCAGGGTCCAAGTTTGTTTTAAAATAACCCAATGAGCTGACAGACGGAGCTTCTGGAATTCTGCAGCTTGTGCTAGAGTCTGCAGATGGGAAATTGCCGTCAGTTAAAGGGTGGTGCTATTACCATAGCCCAATTTTTGAAAGCCTTTAGAAAAAAAAAAAATTATCTGAGTTAATTAGCATCTACCACAGGCACTAGTTTTGTGTTGCAGTATTCTAAGAACTCAGATAATAACAGCAGTTCAATCTCTAAGTTTTAACTAACATTTGCCTTTTAAAAATGTGGATTACAAAGAATTTTACCTGTTATATGAAAATGCTCTTATATGGCTGTTCTATAATCTTAGATCATCATGAAATATGAATTATATTCTAAAATCAACTAAATACTACTCTACTGATGCCCAAAATAGGAATAATTTCATTTTACCTCTCTGATCTGCTTAATCCACAAGTCTCTTCCAAGAAACTCCTGATGTAAGACCACAGGAGCTGAGTTGAGATTAAAAGTTATGGAGTCACTGGTCTTTTCCTTAATAAAAGGTTGGAGGTCAGAATTTATCTAGGAGGAGTAGTCAAAAGAGTTAAATCAGTAAGATGCATACACACTACTATGTTTTAGTCCTTTCAGAAAGCACCAGTTAATGCAGGGAAAATGAAGCTTAAGGAATACAGCTTTTAGATGAACTTTACTAAGCAAAAGAACAGTTCATATGATTAACAGCAATCTTTAAAATTCTTTAAGATAATTTTTTCCTGACATATTCCTTTTCTATTTGGCAGCAGACTTTGCTTTTACTCTTTAAATTAAAAACAAGAATTTTTAAAAAATTTTTTAACGTTTTTATTTATTTTTGAGACAGAGAGAGACAGAGCATGAATGGGGGAGGGGCAGAGAGAGAGGGAAACACAGAATCGGAAGCAGGCTCCAGGCTCTGAGCCATCAGCCCAGAGCGCGACGCGGGACTCGAACTCACAGACTGCGAGATCGTGACCCGAGCTGAAGTCAGACACTTAACTGACTGAGCCACCCAGGCACCCCAAAAAAACAAGAATTTAAATAAAGTTTTGGGGCGCCTGGGTGGCGCAGTCGGTTAAGCGTCCGACTTCAGCCAGGTCACGATCTCGCGGTCCGTGAGTTCGAGCCCCGCGTCAGGCTCTGGGCTGATGGCTCAGAGCCTGGAGCCTGTTTCCCATTCTGTGTTTCCCTCTCTCTCTGCCCCTCCCCCGTTCATGCTCTGTCTCTCTCTGTCCCAAAAATAAATAAACGTTGAAAGAATTTAAATAAAGTTTTAATGAACATAATTGTTTAATAAAATTTAAGATTTAATAAAATATATAAAAACTCATCTGGAGATATTACATACATATATATATATATATATATACATGCATGTATATATATATAACGTATATATCTATTTTCTCCTCTCTTATGAGCTATTTAAGTAACATCTAAGAAATATATATTAAATGAAATCTTTAAGTTACATATGTACAGAGGCAACAATATAACAGCTAACCTCAAGACTTTTTATATGTCAGTATGCCCATTCAAAAGGACCAAGTATTAGAATTAAGGCTTTCGATTTTACTCAGTATATTTTTAAATTTCATTAAATTTCCACAATTTGTTTTACATAAGGGAACTTTAAGGGAACTGGAACAAAAACGCAAATGATCTCCCATTCTGTAAAGGGCAACATTACAGGTTATTTAATAATTTGTAAGAGTTCTCTCAAGAACCCTTTCAGGTGGTAAGAAAAGACAAACATCACAAATATGGTTTAAGTCAGCTGTAGCTTTCTATCAAAATTACACAGTACTCACCACTCACACTGTTTATATTACATAACAATCACCATCTATGACTGACAGATTTTAAACACACAATAAACATTTTTGTTTTTTTGAGATATAAAAGCAGCTTATTAAATGGCAGGAGGTTTCTTATGTATCATTTTAGCTATTTAAGCACTGGAAAAAGAAAAAATGTGCAAATACCTTATGACTCATGGCCATGTGCTTCCCATACTGAAATGCCATATCCTGAACGTCAGCATCATGCTTTGCTAATTCCATTGCAGCCTGGCAGCTCTTTGCTAATAAGGCACCATGGGAGAGAAAAGTCTGTTCCTTCCAAGTTGATATTCCAATATCTTCTGTGATATGATTTTCCTAAAAAATGCGACAAAGCCAGGATTTTAAAAAATGTTTTAGGAGTAATTGTTTTGGTTTTTGAAGAATATAAGAGTTAAGAAATGAAGTCCTCAAAACACTCAGGCTATTGCCACAAGACAGAACTAAAAGATGCAGAACGTTGGCTCTACCTACAGAGAACTAAGGGGTGGGAACTGTTGTTTTGGGGTAATGGCGGGAAAGATGAAAGAAATGCAGAAGCAAATTTTATTTTGAACTAGGAAACTTCTATTACAATTTACGTAGGATAAAGAAAAGTTAGAAACTTGGACCTCCAAACTAACTCCCTTCTATATTCACGTGAGCTCTTGAGTGCTGGTATGCCAAAACACAAGATGCCTATTACCTTTAACTTATGTGGAAATGTCAAGGGCGTAATGAAGAAACTGCATTCTCTTAGAAACAGTTCAATAAAAAAAATCACAGAGGAGGTAACCCATTGTAACGGAGTATGATTAGATTATATTATCATCCAAGTTTATTCCTATAAGGAGAAACAAGGAGAAAAGGGAGTATATATAAGTGTAGTTTATTTACTTTCATCTTTTTAAATTATGAAAACCATTGTAGTATTTATAAGTTCACACATACCTACTACCTCTAGACCAGTGATGTCCATTAAAAATATAATGTAAGCTGCATATGTAATTTAAGATTAGCTAGTAGTGGGGAGCCTAGGTGGCTCATTTTGGGTGTCCAGCTCTTGATTTCAGCTCAAGTCATGATCTCATGGTTTGTGGGATTGGCCCTGCATCAGGCTCTGTGCTGGGTGTGGAGCCTGCTTGGGATCCTCCCTCCCTCTCTCTCTCTCTCTCTCTCTCTCTCTCCCTCTCCCTCTCCCTCTCTTTCTCTCTATCCATACCCCACTTGCAAGTGTGTGCATATGCACACACTCTCTTTCTCAAAATAAATAAACTTTTAAAAAGGATAAAATAAAATAAAATTTGCTAGTAGTTACATTAAAAAGTGAAAAGAAATAGGTGAAATTAATCTTACTGACATTTTATCTATCCTAATATATCCAAAATATTATTTCAACATATAAAATTATTGAGATATTATAGCAGCACCTGTGTGGCTCAGTTGGTTAAGTGTCTGACTTTGGCTTAGGTCATGATCTAACAGTCTGTGGGTTCAAGCCCTGTGTCAGACTCTGTGCTGACAGCTCAGAGATTGGAGCTTGCTTCAGATTCTGTGTCTCCCTCTCTCTCTGCCCCTCCCCTGCTCACACCCTGTCTCTCTCAAAAATAAATAAACACTTTAAAAAAATGTTTTAAAATTATTGAGATATTTTATATTTTTTATGCTAAATTTTCAAAACCAGTGTGTATTTTACACTTACAACACATCACTAGCCACGTCTCAAGTACTCAGCAGGTACAAGGAGCTAGCGGCTGCCCTACTGGATGGGGCTGCTCTAGGCAGTGGGCTCTCTGAGGACAAAAATGATGAACAAAGTATATAAAACAATGTTCATTTATGGTATTTCTTTGAAACTTCAAACTAACTAGAACCCATCCAGAAGGATTAACTAAAACACTTTACTTCCTGCCACCCATACCATAATCCTTCTCTTTCCATCATTATTTGAGGACAAATATAAAAAATAATAAGAAAACGGGATCATGAAAAGGTCAGCTCAGATCCAGAAGGGAACCTCCCACCCACTGGTCAGATCAAATTGTCAGCTTTATTTTATTTATTGTGCCTTTAAACAAAGAGAAAGTTCCACTTGTGGCAAGAGTTACAAATGTGCAACATAACATTGTGTAATAATAAAAAAGGCCATCCAAGGGAGAAACAGTGAATAAAGTGCATTATAAAACATTAGGTATGAATCACAACATATTTAATTTTGGAAATTTGAGAATGTATTTTTAAATGTGCAAAGTTAACATACCATATTAATAAACTGAAGATAGAAATCATATTATCTCTCCATACAAACTACATGAGCATTTGACAAAATTCAACTCCTATTCTTGATGGGAAAAAAAACCTAAATAAAAGAGGAACAGATGTATATTTCTTTAATATGATGTGTGCATATGTGTGTGTATGTGTGTCAGCCCCAAAGTCTGCAAATACTTTATGAAGGAACATGAGTCTTTCCTAATAAAGTTAGGAATAAGAGAGATGCACACCACTGTTATTTAACAGTGTAAAGGAAGAGGCAAGAAAAGAAGAGATGGATAAATATTAGAAAGGAAGCTTTTAACTATCGCTGTTTGAAGACAATGTAATTGTATACTGGGAAAAACTAGGAGACTCAACTACAAACTACTATAAACAAGAAGTTAATTCAATAAAGTAGCAGCATATATATATACACACACATACGTATATATACACACAAAACTTATAGTTAATAGGATAAATGTATGAACCATAACTTTCATGCATAAAAAGTAATCAGAAAGTATTATAAATAGGATCTTTTCTTCCATTATATCCAATGAAAAGAAAGATTAAAGAGCTGGGAATAAACTCAGAAATGTGAAAAACTGATACGAATGAATTGCTAAAATACTAGTGAAGGAACACAAGTTACCTTAAAGAATATAAAAACATATCATATTTAAAGACGGTACAGTCCAACCTCATAAAGTTTACTCCAATTAAACTAAAAAGACCTTTCTTTCCTCCTGAAACCAGGGAAGCTGACTCTAAAGTTCACATGGAACAAACATAATAAAAGTAGGCAGGAAAACCATGAACAATAATAGCCATGTGTATGGTTGGGGGAGGGTGGGGGGGGTAGATGGGGACACCGATAGATGTCCAGCCCTACCAGATATTATAACTATAAAGATATCACGTATTATACTATAAAGCCTTAGTAATTTAAAAGAATGTGTACTTTTTAGACAGAAAGACAACTGGACCAAAAAGAACGTCCAGAAATCAAACGATATACAAACATTTACTAACTTGTAGGAAAAGTTGGACTTTTCAGTAAATGGTGCTGATACAACCAAATAGCTATCTGGAAACAAACAAACAAACAATAGACATATCTGCATTTACACCATTTATCAGGATAAACTCCAAATGGCAAAAGCAAAAGCAAAACAACCACAAAACCGTAAGCAATGTTAGAAGACAAAGGACAAGGAGGAAAAGTATTTGCATTTCCTTTTTTTTTAAAGATGAAAAAAATTTTTTTAAAGTTCATTTATTTTGAGACAGAGAGAACACATGTGTGTGGGGAGGGAGGGAGGGAGGGAGGGAGGGAGGGAGGGAGGGAGGGAGAGAGAGAGAGAATACCAAGCAGGATCTGTGCTGTCAGCACAGAGCCCAACTTGGGCCTAGACCTCACAAATCGGGAGATCATGACCTGAGCTAAAACCAAGAGTCATATGCTTAACAGACTGAGCCACCCAGGGGCCCCAAAGTATTTGCATTTTCTTAAAAAAAAATTTTTTTTTTAACGTTTATTCATTATGGAGAGATAGAGACAGAGCATGAACAGGGGAGGGGCAGAGAGAGGGGGAGACACAGAATCCGAAGCAGGCTCCAGGCTCTGAGCTTTCAGCACAGAGCTTGAAGTGGGGCTCAAACTCACAAACCTTGAGATCATGACCTGAGCCGAAGTCAGACGCCCAACCGACTGAACCACCCAGGAGCCCCAGTATTTGCATTTTCTATCACAGACAACTGGCAAATCACCCTATGGTAGGCTAATAATGTCTGTGTCCCCCACACCCCCTCTTCCCAAATGTTACCTTAACATGGCAAAAGGGATTCTGCAGATGTGACTGAATTCAGGATGTTGAGATGGAGGGATTATTCCAGATTAACCGGGTGGGCATAAGGTAATCACAAGGACCTTTCTAAGAGGAAAGCAGCAGGGTCTGGGGTCAGACAGGAGATATGATGACAGAGGAGAGAGGGGTTGAAAGATGTTAAGCTCCCGAACTGGAATAGGGAGGCTGGGGTCAAGAGCTGAGGAATGAAGGCGGAAATTAGAAAAGACAACGACATGGATGTCTCCTACAGCCTCCCCAAGGAAAGTAACCTTACCAACATCTTGATTTTGGGTCTTCTGACTATTAAAGAAAATTCCCACCTCTACAAAGCTTTACTAAGTGTTGGTGAGGCTGTGAAGAAACAGGAGTCTTGAGCATGGCTAGTGGAAGTGGAGACTGGATGGAAATTTCACAATTTATCCATGAAAATTACAAATGTATTTGCCCTGTGACCCAGAAATCCTACTTCCGGGAATTAATTCTACATATAAGCCCATGCACATGTGAAATGAAATACACACAAGTTTGCAATCTATTGTTCACCCAACTGCGAGGGTGATCCTTTTACAACTTAAGTCAGGCAGGTTACATTGACCTTTGTGCTGTTTCTCTAACACTGCAGGCCTGCTCTTCTGAGGCCGCTGAACTTGCTATTTTTAGTCAAGCACTCTCCCCCGATGTTTGCAGGGCTCAGTTCCTCATTACTTTGGGGTCTCTGCTCAAGTTTCAACCCATCTTTAATAGTCTACCTCCCACCCCATCATTTCCTATCTCCTTACTCTGCTTTAAATATTTTTTCTTTGATACTACTCAACTCTTCACATAGGTGTTGGTTTAATGTTTTAACTGCCTACCCCTTTCACTAGGATGTTGGCTACATGAAAGTAAGGACTTTCTTTGTCTTGCCCTCTGCTGAATCATCAGCATTCAATGTAGTACATTAGGTGTGCAATAAAAATATTTGCTGAATCTTTATCTTTCTTTTGGTATCTTTCTCTCATTTCCACCTTCCTCTGTCCTATTTGGAAATAATAAGGAATTGAAATAATTCTCCTTGAATGCCTTACTGCCGCTCACAGAATCAAGATGAACTTCAGCATAACATTTAAGGCAAGGTCCTTTTTGGTACCAAGCAATACTTCTAGCCCCATCTCCTACCCAAAATATCCCCTTCGAGGCCTGCATTCCAGCAACACAGAACAATCTGCTGTTTCTTGAACAAAATATACACTTTCACACTTGTGTGAATTTAAAAATATTATTCCCTTCAAAAAGAATATCATCTCCTCCTATCCCCTGCTTATTAAATTGAACATATCCCATTCAAACATCACTTATAAGAAGCATTGCCAAATACTCCCACAAATACTTTTCTCTTTAGACTAATGTTACTTTACTTATACTACAATATAGCACTTATTCTTTCTGAATTGTATGCTTATTTGTCTTTTCTTGATTAGGTTGGACCCTGTCTTAGGCATCTTTGTATATTTTTAATCACTTAGGCCATATTTAATCTCCAAAAAATGTTCACTAAATGAATAGAATCATGTTTGTCTGTTGCATTTATTATTTATATGTTCTTTAAAAAATTGTTGTATTTATTTATTTATTTATTTACTTACTTACTTATTTATTTTAGAGAGAGAGAGCGAGTGTGTGAGTGGGGAAGAGGGGCAGACGGAGGGAGAGAGAGAGTCTTACTCAGGCTCCACGCTCAACATGACCCTGGGATCATGACCTGAGCTGAAATCAAGAGTCAGATGCTCAACTGACTGAGCCACCAGGTGCCCGTAAAAAAAATTTAAAAGCAAATGAGAGATATATTCATATAAGAATGCTATTCAGCAACAAAAGAGAAGCAACTACTGACAGATGCTATGTAGTAGATGAACCTCAGAAACATGAAGCTAAGCGACAGAAGACAGGCACAAATGGCTACACATCGTACGACTCCACTTACATGAAATGTGGATTAGTGGTTGCCTTGGCTGGGGGTGGGAGCTGTAAATGGGTATGAGGGACTTTATGAGGGTATGTGTGAAAATGTTCTAAAACTGATTCATGGTAATGGTTGCACAACTTGATACAGTTTCTAAAAAATCACTGAATTTTAGGCTAGACATGGGTTGATTTTATGATATGTAAAATACAGCTCAATAAAGTTCTTAAAAAAGAAAATAATGAATGAGTAATATTTTACATTTCTTGCTCTCATACTTAAATTGTTATTAAAAAAAAACTTATGAGGGGTGCCTGGGTGGCTCAGTTGGTTGTGCATCTGACTCTTGATTTCAGCTTAGGTCATGGTCTTGTGGTTTGTGGGTTCGAGCCCCTCATGGGGCTCTGTGCTGACAGTATGGAGCCTAGTTGGGATTCTCTCCCTTCCTTTTTCTCTGCCCTTCCCCTACTCTTTCTCTCAAAAAATAAATAAACTAAAAAAAAGGAAATTAAAAAAAAAAAGTCTGTCCTCAAAAAGCTCACAGTCCAGGGATGGCATGGATAAATATATCTATATATGGATATAAACATATAGACAAACCAATGTAATTCTATTTCAGAATAATTTTTGCAGGATTTCCAATAAAAGATTCAGTTTGGCTCATTATATTTTCCTTATTGTGATTAAGACATTTTATTATTATTTCTACATTTTAAATTATGCAAGTGATACCTGATCACTGAAAAAAAATTAGAAAATTCAGAAAACCAAGAAAACAATTAATTTATAGTCCCTAGAAATCTACTACCAAAGTTAATAAGGGCATAAGTTAATCTGTTTCTAAGTTAATCAGGATATTAATTCCATGAACATTAAATTATTATATATTGTGAACTTGGTTACAAATGAAACAAATCCCTCCATTCATTTCCATCAGCTTGCCACGTATATATTAAGAGAGCATGCTCTATTACAAAGGAAAAATAAATGTACAATTATAAAATACCAAGAAACTGGTTTGATAACCACTTTCAAATCAGCATCTTCACACATCAGATATATAGAATTGGTGTGAAATGAATGAATGTAGTCAGAGTAAATGAGATTTAGATATTCTTATAGCATCAACTTACATATGTGCAGTTTTTACTGAAGATTTATTATCTATAAAAGGAAGATACAGTGAATGAATATTTACTATTGATGGGATTTCCTTTTTTCCATAAAGGTAATATATGCCGACATGCCTATCGAATGACTGTCAGACAAAAGTACAATAATTTAAAAAATGCAGGTCTCTTATTCACTGTCACATGACCTTTTTGCTCAAGCAAGGCAGGTTCAGTAACACACGTACACAAAACTGAAGCCTGCAAGAAGATGTTTGCCTGAGATAGTGGCGCTGGTGGTTTTGCTCAGAGATAATATGCTGTTCAGCTAACTGAATTGTCTGGGGGCGTACTTTGAGTTGCTTTCCTGATGAAAGTAATACATTGGTACATAAATATTCACAGGAGACCAAAGTGTATTTATAAAGTGGCTGGTTGGGATTAAAGGTCTGGTCCGTGGCCACAGAACAAAAGCACACTAACTGACGCAGGAAAATGACAAAGCCCCAACTAGAACTTGCCAAGTCAAACTCCCACCTTTCACATTATCAGAAAAGAAGAGTTGGGGAGATTCAGACACTGGCTATCTGTCGAGATAAAAGCACTTTAAAGAAAGAATGCAAATATCCTATTTTTCATGCTTCCTACTTCTGATAAATACTCTGAGCTACTATCTTTATAAATGCGGCATAAATTTGGGTTTAGTGAAAGACCAGATCCCTCTAATGCCACATCTCACTATTTTAAATGTTTGCTTTGAGTTGCTGTTTTCAGCTATCTCGAGAAGTTAAACAAGAGACAAAACAGTTTACCAGCCTTATTTTAAAAAATAAATAAATAAATAAATAAATAAAATAAGCTCAGGAAATTTTTAGTAAAGACCCTCTAAATTTAGAGATAAGAATGAAGCAGGGAGAGAATGAAATCTAGTTATTTCCTGGGAACTAGCTAAGTGATGGCATTTTCACATTCACTGTTAGCTCTCAAAAACCCTATTATTATTCCCATTTAAAAGGTAAGGAGGTTTGAAGACTGTATTTTGACCCAAATCAGACACCAGTCAGAGACTAGGCAGAGATAGGTCTCAGACACACAGCGAGAGGATTCTATTTTGCTTAATACATAAAAGAAATACACGCAAAATCTTTTATAGTTGGAAAAGTAGGCTGTATTTAAGAATGAATGACATGTTTTATATATGTATCAAAAAAGTATTTTCAACCTATAAATTAAGTCTTGTAATAATACCCATTGGAGAAATCCAAGAGTCTAGAGCATAAGATGAGTAATGAGATTAGAAACAGTAGGCATCACAAGTATTTTTTCCGGAATCCCTAAGGAGGAAAAAATATATATAATATTTTAACAGACTCATCTAACAGGATGAAATAATTTGCTCAGATTTAAAATCCAATCACATGGGAAAGAGTAAAGTAGGTATCTTGGAAGCTTTATATCTATGTACATCATGGGAGAGAAACTAGTAAGATCTGATACATGTGTATAACTGAATCCTATTTTTTAAAGAATACTTCTATAGAATAAAAAGCTACTAAAACTTTATTTAGAAATTAGAGAGAAGGGTTACTAGGGAATTTAAAAATTGAGAATTCTTTGGTTTAGAGCCAGGTAGTCCCTTCCTGCCCTCCCTGCTAGTCACTTATTGCTGAGATATATGGGGCTGACCAAGCTGAAAAGGGATGGAGGAGGGAAGACTATTTAACAGCACAAATCCTTCAGCAGGTGGCATCCTTGGGAAGGGGGAAGCTCTGAACAGCTAGAGGGCAGCAGATAGTCTTCAGATGGGTTGTACAGTAGGGGCAGTAGGGAATACTGAATAATTCTTCAAGATGGACAGACTGGACGGCACCAAGGGGAAATGTGGCCTGCTCTGAAATGCACAGCCTATGCTAGTGTTTGGCGTCCCATGCAAATGCGCAGTAAATGCAGTTACCTGATTTTTCTGTGTGCTTACTACATGCCAAGCACTGTGGATTTGAACATTAGTCAGGCATTACTTCTCGACCATTAGAAGTTCAGCAGGGGAGAAACACAGTAAACAGAAAGTAGTTGGGTATGTGCAAAGGGAGCTATGCTTATAGTAGAGAGAAGGGAGCGAACCCTTCTGTTGAGAAAGATTAAAGAAGGCTTCAGTGGGGGGATAGTTAGAGTTGAGTTAGGTTCTGAATAATAAACTGGAATTAGGTAGAGGATGACTTTGGGGCATCAATATTAGTTCCATATTGTTGAAGCATACAGTGGGAGAGGTAGGTGAAGAAGGAGGAGACTAGTCAGGAAGGTAAGAGGCCTAGAGGTTTGGATCTTATCATTTAGGTGCTAGAAAACTGTTTTTAGCAGGAAATGATATGATTATATGTGCAATTTAGATGGGTTGCTTCAGAAGCAGTTTAGAAAGGAGGGGTAATAACTGAAGATCCATTAAAGGGTGAAGTGCTCTATTGTAGGTGAGCAGATGAGCTAAAGTGGTAGCTAATGGAGACTGAGAGGCAAGAACAAGATGAGCTGTTCAAAAAGTGAAACAAGACAGCTCCCTACTGTGGACAAGATGTTGCTCACCCAGGATCCACTCCCCTCTCCCTTCTTACTAACAAGACCTAATTTTGTTCAGGTACTCACTGCTCTGATATGTGAACAGACTAATGCCATTTTGGACAAATTGGCCATGATGATGGTTCTAGGACCTGAACTTCTTGAGTACAGACAGCCCCCTTGTCTTCCCACATTCTTTCCTTTTTTTTTTTTTTTTTTTTTTTTTTTTAATAACCACACTCTTAAGTATGCTCTCAGGGTATAACACCTTTGATCTTTCCTGGAGATATGACTATGACACACACCTATTTTTTTTTTTTAATGTTTATTTTTCAGAGAGAGAGAGAAACAGAGCATGAGTGTGGGAGGGGCAGAGAGAGAGAGAGGGAAACACAGAATCCAAAGTAGGCTCCAGGCTCTGAGCTGTCAGCACAGAGCCTGACGTGGGGCTCGAACCCACAAGCCACAAGATCATGACCTGAGTGGAAGTCAGACGATTAACTGACTGAGCCACCCAGGCGCCCCAACACATACCTATTCTTAAACATTCTCTTCTTGGTGGTTCCCTAGTATGTACTTCCAGCCCCTAGGCTATAAAAATAGGTCTCAAGGGAGGTGGGGTTGTATCTTGCTGCTGCCCTAGACATGCTTCTGTCCATAAGTCCCCTTAATAAGCCATTTCTCGTCAAACTGAACTTGTCTGCCTTCTTCTTTGGTCTAATAGCTCCTCTCGCCTCGGAGGTCATTTTGCATATATTTCCCTTTCAGGGAACACTTGCCAATGATCAATTTAGGAAGGGGCATGTGGGCTAATTCTAGGTAATGAGATACATACAGTACAGAGGGAAGTCTAGGAGGAGGTTCCTAGAAAGAGACCCAGTTGGAACTTGCAACTGTTTCCTCTGGATGTACTCTGTCTTGGACAGACACACCCAAATTGCCACCAGCCTGATAATGAACAGGACACAAGGAGGCAGAGCAGAGAGATGGTAAACCTTGATATGATGGAGCTGTCATGTTAACTGCTTGATGCCTGACTACCTTGGCATGTTTGGTTAGAGTAAAATCTGTTACCTTACTTTTGTAACTATTTAATTGGATTTTCCATTTTTTGCAGCTGAAAGCATTCCAACGAATTCATCCCTTAATGAAAAATGTTCATGCTATATGAAGTCTACACATGCCAACATTAGCAAACTACTAAAACATTTTAGGACGAAATTTTCTTAGGATAGTGTATTAGTTATCTGTTGCCATATAACAAATGATCCCACAACACAGCATCTTAAAACAGTAGACATTTATTATCTTATAGTTTCTGAGGGTCAGGAGTCCAGGAATGACTTAGCTGGCTGGTTCTGGCTCAGGGTTTGTCATGAGGTTACACTCAAGCTGATAGCTGGGGCTAGAGCAATATAAAGGAGCTGGAGACTCCACTCCCAAACTTACTAAGGTGGCTTTTGGTAGTAGTTGTTAATTGCTTGCCACATCAGCCATTCCACAGGGCTGCTCACCTGAGATGGCCACTGGCTTCCCCTAGACTAAGTAATACAAAAGAGTGAGAGACAGTGAGAATACATTCAAGAGAAAGCTTTACAATCTTCCCTGATCTTGAAAGTGACAGGTCATCATATCAACTGTATGCTGTTTATCACACAGACCAACCTAGGACAGTATAGAAAGGAATTACACAGGATTATCAGGAGGTGGGTTCACTGGAAGCTATCTTGGAGGCTGGCTACTACAGATGGAGTCTATGATTAAAATTTGTGGGTCGGAATATTTTAAAGTCTCTACAAACTTTCTGCCAAGTTGTTTTAAAGAAAGGTTCTTCTCCTCCTTCTCCTTCTCTTAAAATGGAAAACACTTAAAAAACTTTTTTTAATGTTTATTTATTTTTGAGAGAGAGAAACAGAGTGCAAACAGGGGAGGGGCAGAGAGAGACAGAGGGAGACACAGAATCCAAAACAGGCTCCAGGCTCTGAGCTGTCAGCACAGGGCCCAACATGGGGGTCGAACTCACAAACCGTGAGATCATGACCTGAGCTGAAGCCAGGCACTTAACGGACTAATCCACCCAGGCACCCCCACACCTTTTTTTTTTTTTTAAAGGAAGCTCTATGCCCAACATGGAGCTCAAACTCCATTGAAATCCAAGAGGCACAGAGAACTCCCTTCAGACGTAACTTGAATCGATCTTCTGCACGACATATCATAGTGAAACTGGCAAAATACAAGGATAAAGAAAAAATTCTGAAAGCAGCTAGGGATAAACATGCTCTAACATATAAAGGGAGACCGATAAGACTAGTGATGGATCTCTCTACTGAAACTTGGCAGGCCAGAAAGGAATGGCAGGAAATCTTCAATGTGATGAACAGAAAAAATATGCAGCCGAGAATCCTTTATCCAGCAAGTCTGTCATTTAGAATAGAAGGAGAGATAAAGGTCTTCCCAAACAAACAAAAACTGAAGGAATTCATCACCACTAAACCAGCCCTACAAGAGATCCTAAGGGGGATCCTGTGAGACAAAGTACCAGAGACATCGCTACAAGCATGAAACCTACAGACATCACAATGAGTCTAAACCTATATCTTTCTATAATGACAATGAATGTAAATGGACCAAATGCGCCAACCAAAAGACATAGGGTATCAGAATGGATAAAAAAACAAGACCTATCTATTTGCTGTCTACAAGAGACTCATTTTAGACCTGAGGACATCTTCAGATTGAAAGTGAGGGGATGGATAACTATTTATCATGCTACTGGAAGTCAAAAGAAAGCTGGAGTAGCCATACTTAGACAAACTAGACTTTAAATTAAAGGCTGGAACAAGAGATGAAGAAGGGCATTATATAATAATTACAGGGTCTACCCATCAGGAAGAGCTAACAATTATAAATGTCTATGCGCCAAATACGGGAGCCCCCAAATATATAAAACAATTACTCACAAACATAAGCAACCTTATTGATAAGAATGTGGTAATTGCAGGGGACTTTAACACCCCATTTACAATAATGGATAGATCATCTAGACACACGGTCAATAAAGAAACAAGGGCCCTGAATGATACATTGGATCAGATGGACTTGACAGATATATTTAGAACTCTGCATCCCAAAGCAACAGAATGTCCTTTCTTCTCGAGTGCACATGGAACATTCTCCAAGATAGATCACATACTGGGTCACAAAACAGCCCTTCATAAGTATACAAGAATTGACATCATACCATGCATACTTTCAGACCACAATGCTATGAGGCTTGAAATCAACCACAGGAAAAAGTCTGGAAAACCTCCAAAAGCATGGAGATTAAAGAACACTCTACTAAAGAATGAATAGGTCAACCAGGCAATTAGAGAAGGAATTAAAAAAATATATGGAAACAAATGAAAATGAAAATACAACAATCCAAATACTTAGGGATGCAGCGAAGGCAGTCCTGAGAGGAAAATACATTGCAATCCAGGCCTATCTCAAGAAACAAGAAAAATCCCAAATACAAAATCTAACAGCACACCTAAAAGAAATAGAAGCAGAACAGCAAAGACACCCTAAACCCAGCAGAAGAAGAGAAATAATACAGATCAGAGCAGAAATAAACAATACAGAATCTAAAAAAACTGGAGAGCAGATCAATGAAACCAAGAGTTGGTTTTTTGAAAAATTAAACAAAATTGATAAACCTCTAGCCAGGCTTCTCAAAAAGAAAAGGGAGATGACCCAAATAGATAGAATGAAAATGGAATTATTACAACCAATCCCTCAGAAATACAAGCAATTATCAGGGAATATTATGAAAAATTATATGCCAACAAACTGGACAACCTGGAAGAAATGGACAAATTCCTAAATACCCACACACTTCCAAAACTCAACCAGGAGGAAATAGAAAGCTTGAACAGACCCATAACCAGCAAAGAAATTGAATCGGTTATCAAAAATCTCCCAACAAATAAGAGTCCAAGACCAGATGGCTTCCCAGGGGAGTTCTACCAGACGTTTAAAGCAGAGATAATACCTATCCTTCTCAAGCTATTCCAAAGAATAAAAAGGGAAGGAAAACTTTCAGACTCATTCTAGGAAGCCAGTATTACTTTGATTCCTAAACCAGACAGAGACCCAGTAAAAAAAGAGAACTACAGGCTAATATCCCTGATGAATATGGATGTAAAAATTCTCAATAAGATACTAACAAATTGAATTCAACACATATAAAAAGAATTATTCACCATGATCAAGTGGGATTCATTCCTGGGATGCAGGGCTGGTTCAACATTCACAAATCAATCAATGTGATACATCACAATAAAAGAAAAGATAAGAACCATATGATCCTGTCAATCGATGCAGAAAAAGCATTTGACAAAATTCAGCATGCTTTCTTAATAAAAACCCTTGAGAAAGTCGGGATAGAAGGAACATAGTTGAACATCATAAAAGCCATTTATGAAAAGCCCACAGCTAACATCATCCTCAATGGGGAAAAACTGAGAGCTTTTCCCCTGAGATCAGGAACACGACAGGGATGTCCACTCTCACCGCTGTTGTTTAACATAGTGCTGGAAGGTCTAGCATCAGCAATCAGACAACAAAAGGAAATCAAAGGCATCAAAATTGGCAAAGATGAAGTTAAGCTTTCACTTTTTGCAGATGACATGATATTATACATGGAAAATCCGACAGACTCCACCAAAAGTATGCTAGAACTGATACATGAATTCAGCAAAGTTGCAGGCTACAAAATCAATGTACAGAAATCAGTTGCATTCTTATACACTAATAATGAAGCAACAGAAAGACAAATAAAGAAACTGATCCCATTCACAATTGCACCAAGAAGCATAAAATACCTAGGAATAAATCTAACCAAAGGTGTAAAAGATCTGTATGCTGAAAACTATAGAAAGCTTATGAAGGAAATTGAAGAAGATAGAAAGAAATGGAAAAACATTCCGTGCTCATGGGTTGGAAGAATAAATATTGTGAAAATGTCAATACTACCCAAAGCTATCTACACATTCAATGCAATCCCAATCAAAATTGCACCAGCATTCTTCTCGAAGCTAGAACAAGCAATCCTAAAATTCATATGGAACCACAAAAGGCCCCGAATAGCCAAAGTAATTTTGAAGAAGACCAAAGCAGGAGGCATCACAATCCTAGACTTTAGCCTCTACTACAAAGCTGTAATCATCAAGACAGCATGGTATTGGCACAAAAACAGAAACATAGACCAATGGAATACAATAGAAACCCCAGAACTAGACCCACAAAAGTATGGCCAACTAATCTTTGACAAAGCAGGAAAGAATATCCAATGGAAAAAAGACAGTCTCTTTAACAAATGGTGCTGGGAGAACTGGACGGCAACATGCAGAAGGCTGAAACTAGACCACTTTCTCACACCATTCACAAAAATAAACTCAAAATGGATAAAGGACCTGATTGTGAGACAGGAAACCGTCAAAACCCTAGAGGAGAAAGCAGGAAAAGACCTCTCTGACCTCAGCTGTAGCAATTTCTTACTTGACACATCCCCAAAGGCAAGGGAATTAAAAGCAAAAATGAACTATTGGGACCTCATGAAGATAAAACTTCTGCACAGCAAAGGAAACAATCAACAAAACTAAAAGGCAACCAATGGAATGGGAAAAGATATTTGCAAATGACATATCGGACAAAGGGCTAGTATCCAAAATCTATAAAGAGCTCACCAAACTCCACACCCGAAAAACAAATAACCCAGTGAAGAAATGGGCAGAAAACATGAATAGACACTTCTCTAAAGAAGACATCCAGATGGCCAACAGGCACACGAAAAGATGCTCAACATTGCTCCTCATCAGGGAAATATAAATCAAAACCACACTCAGATATCACCTCACACCAGTCAGAGTGGCCAAAATGAACAAATCAGGAGACTATAGATGCTGGAGAGGATGTGGAGAAATGGGAACCCTCTTGCACTGTTGGTGGGAATGCAAACTGGTGCAGCTGCTCTGGAAAACAGTGTGGAGGTTCCTCAAAAATTAAAAATAGACCTACCCTATGACCCAGCAGTAGCACTGCTAGGAATTTACCCAAGGGATACAGGAGTACTGATGCATAGGGGCACTTGTACCCCAATGTTTATAGCAGCACTCCCAACAATAGCCAAATTATGGAAAGAGCCTAAATGTCCATCAACTGATGAATGGATAAAGAAATTGTGGTTTATATACACAATGGAGTACTACATGGCAATGAGAAAGAATGAAATATGGCCCTTTGTAGCAATGTGGATGGAACTGGAGAGTGTGATGCTAAGTGAAATAAGCCATACAGAGAAAGACAGATACCATATGTGTTCACTCTTATGTAGATCCTGAGAAACTTAATAGAAACCCATGGGGGAGGGGAAGGGAAAAAAAAAAAAAAAGAGGTTAGAGTGGGAGAGAGCCAAAGCATAAGAGACTCTTAAAAACTGAGAACAAAATGAGGACTGATGGGGGTGGGAGGGTGGGGAGGGTGGGTGATGGGTATTGAAGAGGGCATCTTTTGGGATGAGCACTGGGTGTTGTATGGAAACCAATTTGACAATAAATTTCATATATTAAATAAATAAATAAATAAATAAATAAATAAATAAAAGGAAGTTCTACGCCCAACATGGAGCTCAAACTCTCGACCCAGAGATCAAGAGTCACATGCTGTACTGACTGATCCAGCCAGGTGCCCTCAAATGGTTCTTCTGATGTGCAAATGGACCAGCCAAGTTTGAGACTGCCTTGCTTTTCAGTAGAATTATTGTTTTACTTATGAATTTAATGGGTAAGAAGTGGGAAGTCATTTCATTGATTGGCCATTTGTATTTCCTTCATTTATTCATTTGTTAAAGATTTACTGAGTACCTTCTTGGTACAAGGCATTGTTCCAGGTGCTCATGCCAGTGAGCAAAACCAGAGTTCTTGTACTCATTGTTCTTATAATGTAGTGAGGAACCCAGATAATTAGGTAACCAGACAAATAAATATGTAACAACAAACTGAGATACTTCCAAGGGGCGGGGGGCAATGAACACACTTCTATGATCACATGTAATCAAAGAACTGGGGCTTTTGGGGATGGTTTCCCTGAGGAAGTGATACTCAAGATGATATAGGAAGGATGAATAAGGGGCAAATAGTAAAGAAGATGAAGAATTATGTTCTAGGCTTATAAGGATTGTACATACAAAGGAGAATGGCATGTCTGAAGAGTCAGAGAAGGCCATCAGGGCTGATACGCAGACAGTGAGGGTGAGAACGAGTGGTACAAGGTCAGGCTGGAGGAACAGACTGGGTCAGACTACACAGGGTCACTTTGAGGATTTTGGTCTTTATCCCAAGACTGACAGGATGTCACTTCATCCAGTGACACAGAGCACAGGCACAGAATCTAGCATTCTGAGACCCCTGGGAAGGAGGAGAAAAGACTACAAGATGGGGGGATTGTATACAGGGAGGTGAAGGAGGAAGTTACCAGAGCAGCTCAGACAAGAGATGATGGCATCATGGACCATACAAAGGCGCAGCCAGGTTCTGGCACAAGGGTGAAAATGTGTGGGGTAAAGCCAGGCTGTAGCCTGTGCTATGAATGGTGGGGAGTGAGGACATAAACAAGGTATTACTCCTGACTACTGTTATGGATTGAACAGATCCCTGCAAAATTCATGTGCTGAAACCTTAACCGCCACTGTGGCTATATTTAAAGAAGTAATTAAGGTTAAATGAAGTCATAAGGGGCGGGCCCTGATCTGATGCTTAGTGCTCTTATAAGAGATACCAGAGCCCTTGCCTGGCTCTCTCTCCTCCATGTGGGGACACAGAGAGAAGGTGGCCTCCTGCAAGTTAGGAAAAGAGCTCTCATGAGAAGCCAAATTGTCCAGAACCTTCACCTCAAACTTCTAGCCTCCAGAACTCTGCAAAAATAAATTTTTGTTGTTTAAGCCATCCAGTCTACGCTATTTTATTATGGCAGGTCAAGCTAACACAACCACCTTCTAGGTAAATTTTAGGTTTCAATCAGTGATGTTTTGAAAGCATATTTACACTGTCCCTCCCCATATCTTTTCAGCAGTCTTAACAACCATCGTGCTAACCTACTGTCTTAAAAAACGTTGAAAAGTTCTATATTCTGATTATTTACTTCTGCATTAACAATCCATGTGAAACCTTAGTCGCGTAAACACCACAGCCATTTTATTATGCCCACAGATTCTGTGGGTCAGGAATTCAGAAAGGGAACAGAAAAGATGGCTGGTCTCTGCCACATAGTTCCTGGGGCCTCACTGAGGAAGACCTGAAAAGCTGGGGATGATCTGACTGGCTAGGGGGTGGAACAGCGGAATCACCAGAGATCCACTTCCAATAAGACAGCTTATTTACCCACACACACCTCAGTGAGGCCCTTTGGAGACTGAGGACTGGAGTGCCTCCCCGTGGTCTACTCATGTGACTTCTGACAGCAGGGTGGTTGAGCTGGTTGAGCTCAGAGAGGGACCAGAGGGAGTGTTTCAAGACAGCCAACATCCTAAGAGCCTAAGAAGTCATGCAGTGTCATTTCTACAGTACTTTATTGGTTCAGGCTCTCACAAGCCCACTGAGATTCAAGGGAAAGGGACACAGATCCTCACTACTCGATGGGAGATGATGGGAGGAAAGTAAAAAACTTTGCGGCCTTTTTTCTTTTTAAACCACTACACTCTACTTCTGAAGAGTGTGCAGGAGAGCAACTGCGGTCTTTGCTTCCTTTCAGTTATGCTTCTGGCTAAGGTGATGATACAGAAGATGGAGTAAAGCGGCCGTGGGGGTAAGCCTGGTGAATGGCGGAAGTATTAAGGATGACTCTTATGTTTTTGACCCGAGAATCTGGATAAACAGTGGTTAGGAGTGGATTTGGAGGGAAATGGAAGGTCATATATCTGGTTTTATATGTATGGGGTCTCACATGCCTGTAAGAGCTCCAAGGAGAAATATTGAATAAGCAGCAAAATATTTAGCTTTAGAGCTCAGGAGTGGTCTGGGGTAGAGATATAAATTGAGACTCATTGGCATGTAGACAGATGATAATTGAAGGCTTGGGCTTCATTTTCTGAAAGGTCTATTCTTATCCTGTGATCAGGATGGTATTCTTTTAAACAATTTACAGGCTTAATAGTCATGTTTTATCTCTCAGGCAAATAAACTGCCTTTTAAGATGCTTTGCTATGATAGCTATCAGTGAGTGACCTGAAGTACCTCTAAATGGTGTACAAATTCAATTTAAACACTGAACAAATAAAATCGTTCACCAACCAGACCCACTCTAAGCTTGAGGGTTTATTTAATTGAAAGGACCATCATATGTACTGAGTTTTCTGTCACCAATAGCTTTTCTGCCTTCTCTGTAATTGTATCAAACTTCACTTCTCGCTTCTCTATATCTAACCTAATATTCTTACATTTGATTCTTTTTTTTAATGTTTACTTATTTTTGAGAGAGAGAGAGAGAGAGAGAGAGAGAGTGTGTGTGTGTGTGTGTGTGTGTGTGCGCGCGTGAGCGGAGAGGGCAGAGAGAGAGGAAGACACAGAATCTGAAGCAGGTTCTAGGCTCTGAGCTGTCAGCACAGAGCCTGATGCAGGGCTTGAACTCATGAACCACGAGATCATGACCTGAGCTGAAGTCGGACACTTTAATCGACGGAGCCACCCAGGCATCCCATCTCCTACATTTTATTCTAATATGTTTACTTCATAATACATTTGCTGCTATTTCCTTTAAATAAAAACATTTTGTGGATTAAAATATATATACAGTACTACTGTTTAAATGTGATGGTGGGTACTTTTATTATTCTTCTTTATGTATATGTTATATATACTCTTTTGTATGACTGATACATTTCATAATAAAAAAATTTTAAACCACTCTCAATAGCCTTTAAATTGGAGTAAGTTCAACATTTTTATTTGCAATGAATGATTTAAGACTGTGTCTACTTTATGAAAAAAGGATGTTAGTAAAATTGTAGGCATTTATTATCACCTCCACCAGCATCTTCAAAGTCTTAGATATGTGAGTGATATAAGCTTGAACAGATGCCCAGCAAACAATAAAACATGACATGGCATATTTTATTAGCTCGTTAATACATGCCTTGGGTACAATGTGAGGGACAAGTTGTGAGTAAATGTAGCAATGAAATATACCCCAGAGTATCTTAATGCTTTTATACAACATTCACTGTTTCACTTTTAAATCTCTTAAAATATGTTTTCTTTTAAAGATCGTTTACACACACACACACACACACACACACACACACACACACACACACACGACGGTTTTAACTCCAAAGAAAGGGAAATAAAGTTTTCCTTTTTCTAATCTATAAAAGAAAACTTCCAATATGAATTACCTTCCATTTGAAAAGGTTAATTAGCTTCCTTGAACTGAAACTCACTGATTCTCTCTTTCTAGTTAACCTCCCTTGCCCACCTTCATCCATTTTTATGGGAACAGATTACAAAACCCTGGATTTTCCACATTATTCTGTGCTTCTGCACAATGATGTCTCCATAATAAAAACACTGTATTCCTCTCGGGCTACCTGAGGATGACTGCCTTCATAATGGTAACTATCACAACAAAGAAGTTTATGACCAACTACTTTGGTGGAAACAAATGGTCAGTGATGCCCTTCATCCTAGGAAGGCAACAGAAACTAAGAAATTTAGGAGAAACCTGCTAAAATGTATAAGAACACACTGGATGCCATCTTTGTACATGGATTCAAAGCTCATTTTGGTGGCAGCAAGACAACTGGTTTGATTATGTAAATCAACATGATTTACGATTCATGAACCCAAATACACACCAGTAACATGTGGCCTGTATGAAAAAAAAAAAAAAGACCTTGTGCAAACAGTGAAAGGAACACAAGAACAGATTGAAGAAAGTCAGGGGGGCTGCAGAGGCCAAAGGAGTGTTGGCAAAAAGAAGGAAGAGATTCTGCAGTGACTTTATCTGTGGTGATTGTGCAGACTTTTCATGAGGATTAACAAACTATAAAAACTTTACAAAAAGCACCAAAAAACTACTGTAGATGCTTCACAAACAGCCCTGACATGGCCTTCCTGAAGTTCCAGATACCAAACCTCTCTCCAGCTGGGGGAGGGTTGACATTGCAGTTACTCAGCAGTTTCTAGCCCTGAAAGGCAGGGCTTGGGTCCTTAGGCTAAAAGCCTCAAGTCAACTGCTCTAATCAAAACCCTAATGATAGGGTTAGCCTAGACCTCCAGGTCCCCATAGATTCCCTGACTCTTTCTGACTCCAATTTGTTATTGGTAACATTACTCCCAAACTCAGCGGCTTCAAACGGTAATCATTTGCACATGGGTCGATGGATCAGCCAGGATTCAGCTAATCTAGACTGGTAGCTCTGCTTTTCATTGCGCATTTCTAGGTTTCTCATTCTTCTTGCACCAGCAGTCTAGCCAGAACATATTTTTCTCATAGTGATGGCAGAGGTCCAAGAGGGCCTCCTATTGGCCAAAACAAGTCAAATGGCTGGGCAAAGAGTTAAAGGGCATGAAGTACACCCTGCCCACAGTGAAAGAAGATTGCAGTTCAATGGCAAAGGGCATGGATTATTTATTGCTATAGAAGTAACTATCCCAAACTTAGTGGCTTAAAACAACAACAAACATGTATTGTGTTTCATAATTTCTTTGGTTCAGAATTCAGGAATGGCTCAGCTGGGTGGTTTTAGCTTGGGGTCTCTCATGAAAGACTAGAAATACTATACCTGCAGACAAAGAGACTGAAATGAACCTGTACAAATACTCTATATTTTTAATTACCGTCTATTACTTTTTAAAACATTTTTGTGCAGTGAGTAAACTTTATGGGAAAATGCTACGTAGAGTGTACTTAGCACTAAAACAAAAGACTGATACATAAAGAACTGGTTAAAAGATGATGAATGTTGACTCAATTCCACCAAATACACAGTGAGATGGTAATAAAACAGGAGACATAAATTGTATATGACTTAATAAGTTGAGAGAGAGACTACCTGCTGAACTCCTGGGCCCTTGCCCAATACTTGCTTCCACCGCCAATAATCTTGTCTGGTGTTTCAACCTGTGTTATTTCAACACTCCTCCAGCTGGTCTCTCTGCTTCTAATTTCTTTGGCTTCCACTTTAACCTATTCACCACTTCTACAATAATCTTTGTCACATACCTCATTGTATAAGATCCTATGGTGCATTCCTCTTACTTACTCTTTTAAATCCAAACTCCCCAATACAAATGTTCAAGGTCTATCCACTGAATCACGGATCCCTTTTAAAATGATCACCTTCCTTAACAAGGCCCCTTTGCTGTAGCTCCAACTACAATTTTGTCTCCATCTTAGTTCTCAATACACACACAGCTGATTTGTCTAGCACAGCTGCTAGCACACGATAGGTACTCGATGACATTTGTTAAATGAACACGCCTAGAGTAATAACTAGGTCACCTAAAACAAAATGATAAATTTCTTAGTCTTAGTTGAACCTGTGTCCAAAGCACCTGCATGTCCGTGCTGTATGTATTTTCATAACACCTGTCTGCCTCTCAGAACTTACCTCCCACTACTCTATTCATCCACTATGTGCCAGCTGGGTAGACCTTCTTTCTATTTTGTGGATACATTAAGCTGGTTTCTCCTTTAGGCCTTTGCCTGAGTTGCTTCCCCTTCCTGGAATGCTTTTCCCCTCTGTTCTTTTTTCACATAGCTAGTTGCTTTTTGTCATTCAGATCTCAGCTTGAAAATTATTTCCTCAGAGAGGACTTTGATGAACATCAGTCTAAAGGAACTCCCTTGGGGTATCTGGGTGGCTCAGTCGGTTGAGTGTCTGACTTCAGCTCAAGTCCTGATCTCATGGGTTGTGAGTTCAAGCCCCACATCGGGCTCGCTGTCAGCCCATCAGTGCAGAGCCTGCTTCAAATCCTGTCCCCCCTCTCTGCCCCTCACCTGCTTGCACTCTTTCAAAAATAAACAAACATTTAAATAAAAAATATAAAGTAACTCCCTCGATCCCTATCCTATCACTTCTTCTTATTTAGTTCTTTGCTGTGCAATTATCACTATCAGTTATTTCTCTTGTTCATTTCTATGATTGGTTATAGTTGGCCTCTCCACTAAGATGTAAGCTCCCGAGCACTCCAATTGCTAGTGTCTGCCACAGCAGATGCTCAAAAGATATATTAAATGAATGAATAAGCAATGTCAATACTCACAGCCAACTTCCTGATTCCAACAAACCTCAACAATTTCTAGTTCCTTTCTACTACAATTTCTAAGACTCAAAAGAAAATTCCTCCAAGAAGCTTCCCTGAAATATTAATCCTTAAAGCTGTACTTTCTCCTATATGTTTATACTGTATCATATAATTTTACATGTGGTCTTCTGGGCAAATTGCTCTCCAGTGGTTGCATGTGCACATTTTTTCCTCTGAACTGTGTGTATCATCAGGTCCTTGAGGGCAGGCCTGTGTTTTTGGTTGTAGCTTTGTTTTGAATAATCCAGTAGTGCTCAGAGTGTTGTTGTGCACACAACAGCAATTCAATACAGGTTTACTAATAGGTACTGTATCAAAACTGCCCAATATAGTTCTATGGCTAATGTAGGATTCATGATGACAAACAGTTCAACCAGAATCCAATGTGAAACAATCTATCTAGATTTCCCAAATTCAATCTCTTTAATACATTACAGTTTCAGGAGATAGAATCTTACTCTCTCATTTTTCCCTCCAAAAGAAATATCTTCATCGAGGTATTTGAGTAGGTGTTGGAAGAATTGGCTGTTTTCAGTTGGATGCTGAAGCTATTATTCACCATATTCACCAATGTCCTCTACATATGGGCGCATCACATATATCCCTATTTGTTTGATTTCAGAAAAAAATTTCTGTACAATTAATCATCAAATAATGAAAAATTCAGAACACAACATATTTCTCTTTTAGTCTTAGTTGGGAAGAAACAGAGTCAAGTTCAAAATCTACTTATAGCGTATCCAGGTCGTATTGACTACAATTTCAACTTCCTTTCCAGTTCTCAATTTTTACTTTCCTAAACTTTGTTTCTTTGTCTACCCAAACTCATTTACCTATAAGTCTACAAAGAGGAATTCCCACAGGATCTCTCTGGAGCTCCTGAGTCTTTCATATGGAGAGTCTGCCATCAGCTCCCCATTAATCTGATTCATCTAAATACATCCACTTCTCTATAACCAAGCCTCTTGTATGTCAAATCTACCCTCATTTTTTCCCCAGTAAACCAGGTCTAAAACATTGGAGCCATTTTTGATTTCTTACTCTCATGGCACATGAGTACACAATACTCAATACAACACTTAGTACACAACAGACACACTAAAATAAGCATGTATAGTAGGGTATTGGCAACACAAAGATACCATAAAATTTATAGGAAGAAAATTTTGTATTTGTGATTATTTTAAGTCATTATAACACAAATCAAGCAATAAAGTCATGAGGACTGGCCCTCCAGCAAGATGGAGCAGCAGACTGAATTTACTCCTCCACCTGAAACCACTAAAACACTGGACAAAATATATGAAACAAGAGCTTTAATGCATTTGAAATCAGGCAATAAATGACAGTGATCACTGAGAGATGGGAAATAAATAAATGTTCCAGTTTACTGTCTGGAGAAAATGGCAAGTCACAGAGCCTAGCAGTCTCCTCGAGTTGAGGAGATGGACTGGAGTGTCTACAGAGGCCAAAGGGGTTAGAATTAGGGGCTAGCATTCACAGGGCAGAGTACTCAAGATAGGTGAGCTGCACGAAGAGCTCTAGAGATGTACAGAGGGTTTTCCAGAAGTCTTCAGCTGAGCATTACCAATGCATGGATACAACACTATCAAAGTCTGAGGAGAAAATCATTCAGGAGGTAGAGAGGGAACAATCCTTAGAGCTCACACAGGGCTGGGAGTAGTTCCTGTTCCCACCAGCCAGAGTGGAAAACCTCATAATTCACAGGGTATCAGTAGAGTACTCAGAAGGGTTTTGCCTTTCAGGTGGGGAAAATTAGCTCTAGACTAAATACTATTCTGGTCTTGCCTATCAAAACTTAAATGTAAGACCTGAAAAAAATCAAACTGTTTCCAGTAACTTAACTGAATTCCAGAAGAAAGTTCAAGAATATTTATAGAGATACAAAAATATCTAGAATCCAATAAAATAAAATTCAGTGTCTGGCATCCAATCAAAAATAACCAAGCATGCAAAAAAAAAAAAAAAAAAGAAAGGCAGGAAAACACAATGCATAATGAGGAGAGAAATCAGTCAATTGAAGTCAACTCAGAAACAACACAGATGATTGAATTAGTAGACAAGGATATTAAAACAGTTTTCATAACTGTAGTCCATATGGTCTAGGAGCTAGAAGAAACCCTGAGCATGTTAATAGAAACACAGAAGATATAAATTGGTGAGCCTGAATGTGCACCAATAGAAATTATCCAAAATGAAATACAAAGAGAAAACAATAATACTAATTAAAAAAAAAAAAAAGAATACAAATCAGTGGGCTCTGGGTTAATGTTAAGCAGCCTATTATACATGTAATTTGAGTCCTAGTAAGAAGGAGAGAGAAGGCCAGAAAAAATATTTGAAGAAATAATGACCGAAATTTTCCCAAATTTGATAAAAACAAAACTCACAGATCTAAGAGCCCCAATGAACCCCAAGCACAAGAAACATGAAAAATATGACACCAAGGCACATCATAATTCAAATGCTCAAAACCAGTGGTAAAAAGAAAATCACAAAAACAGCATCAGAAATTTAGCCAGAAGAATAAATTTATACAGAAGAATAAAACTAAGGATGACAGAAACTCCGTTGTTGGAAATAATATAAGACAACAATGAAGCAACATCTTGAAAACACTGAAAGAAAAAAATTCATCAACGTTGAATTTTATATCCAGTGAACATATCTTAAAAACAAAGTCAATATAAAGATTTTTCTCAGACACAAAAACTGGAAGAATTAATCACCAGCAGACCTGTACTATAAGCAATGTTAAAAGAAATCTTTTAGGAAGGAGGAAAATAATACCACATGGAAATCTGGATGACTGACAAAAAGAAATGAAAAGCATTGAAGATGTGAATTATGGGGGTAAATATAAAAGCCTTGAAAAAATTAAGTCCCTTTAAAATGTAACTGAATGTTTAAAGCAAACATAGTAACACTGTATTGTGAGATCTATAATATATATGGGAGCAAAATATATGAAAATGATAATACAAAGGCTGAGAAGGAAGTAGTAGAAATAAACTTTTGTAAGCTTCTTATCCTGTAAGTAAAGGTATATTATCACTTGGAACTAGACCGTGATAAATCAAAGATCTATATTATGAACTCAAGAGCAACTACTAAAACCGTAGTAAAGAGTTATAGCTAACAAGTAAAAAAGGAGACAAAATGGCATTGTGAAAACTAATCTAAGAGAAGGCAGAAAAAGGAAAGGGAAAAACAAATGGGACAAATGGCAAACAAACAACAAGATGGCATTTAAACTCAACCATATCAATAAACACATCAAATATAAATGATCTAGACACACAAATTAAAAGGTAGAGATCATCAGACTGAATAAAAGAGCAAGATCCAACTAAATGCTGCATATAAGAAACCTACTTTAAATATAAAAACTGGGGAGCCTGGGTGGCTTAACTTCTGCTCAGATCACCGTCTCACTGTTCATGGGTTTGAGTCCTGCATCAGGCTCTCTGCTTCCAGTGCAGAGCCCACTTCAGATCCTCTGTCCCCTCTCTCTCTCTGCCCCTCCCTGGCTCTTGCACACTCCCTCCCTCTCTCTCTCAAAAATAAACATTAGGGGCGCCTGGGTGGCTCAGTCGGTTAAGCATCCGACTTCGGCTCAGGTCATGATCTCGCGGTTCGTGAGTTCAAGCCCGGTGTCGGGCTCTGTGCTGACAGCTCAGAGTCTGGAGCCTGTTTCAGATTCTGTGTCTCCCTCCCTCTCTCTCTCTCTCTCTCTCTCTCTCTGACCCTCCCCGTTCATGCTCTCTCTCTGTCTCAAAAATAAATAAATGTAAAAAAAAATTTTTAAAAAACATTAAAAAATTTTAAATATAAAAACAGTACAAGGATGGAAAAGATAACACCATAATTTTAATCAAAACAAAGCTGGAATGATTATATTAGCATCAGATAAGGTATACATCAGGAAAAAAAAAACATAAAGCCTATTACCAGGGCTAAAAAAGGTTATTAAAAAAAATAATAAAGAGATAAAATCATCAAAATAGCACAATGATCTTAAGGGTTAATGTGCCTAAAGCAGAGATTTAAAATACATGAAGGAAAAACTGATAGAACTGTGAGGAGAAATAGAAAAATCCACAATTATAATCAGACACTTTAACACCCTTCTCTCAGTAACTCAGAAAATAAGCAGAATGAAAACAGTTATAGATACATAAGACTTTAATGACACTATCAACCAATCTGACTTAATTGATATTTACATAACACTCCATAAACAACAGCAGAATACATATTCTTTTTAAGTGAACATTTACCAAGATAGATCATATCTGGGTCATAAAACAACTCTCAATACATTTAAAATAACTCAAACCATATAAAATATGTTCTCTAACCACAAAGGTATTATAAATCAATGACAGAAAGACATCTGGAAAAATCTCAAAACACTCAGAAACTAAATAACAAGGTTTTAAATAATTTGTGAGTCAAAAAAAAACAATCTTCTTACTATTCCTTTCCAAAGAAATTAATAAGTGGTTTGAACTGAACGAAAATTTAAAAAGTAATGTAATGAAAACTTGTGGGATGTTGCTAAAGTAGCACTTAGAGAGGAATTCATTGCATTAAATGTCATATTAGAAAAGAAAACAGGTTTCAATTTATAAATGATTTCAGCTTAAAACGCTTTAAAAATGATGGAAATAAAGCCAAAGTAACCAGAAGAAAGAATACAGAAACGTGAAAAAGAGAGAAAAGTGGTGAAGCCAAAAGCTGGTCCTTTGGAATCAGTAATATTGTTATGCTTCTTGGGGAAATAAAAAAGACACAAATTACGAATGTCAAAACGAGAGAGGTGACATCAATATACACTCTACATGTATTAAAAGGATAATATGGGGATATTAAGAACTTTATGCCAATAAATCTGACAACTTAGATGAAGTAAGCAATTTCTTTAAAGGCTATAACTACCAAAGGTGACTCACGAAGAAACACATAACCCTAAATAGTCCAACAGTTTTTAAAGCATTAAATTTGGGGGCGCCTGGGTGGCGCAGTCGGTTAAGCGTCCGACTTCAGCAGGTCACGATCTCGCGGTCCGTGAGTTCGAGCCCCGCGTCAGGCTCTGGGCTGATGGCTCAGAGCCTGGAGCCTGTTTCTGATTCTGTGTCTCCCTCTCTCTCTGCCCCTCCCCCGTTCATGCTCTGTCTCTCTCTGTCCCAAAAATAAATAAACGTTGAAAAAAAAAAATTTAAAGCATTAAATTTGTAGTTTAAAAAAACCTCAACTTTCCCACAAAGAAAGGTTCCATGGTTTCACTAATGAATTCTATCAAATATTTAAGGAAGAAATAATACCAACTCTACCGAAAAAAATCTTTCAAAATAATAAAAAAGGAGTTAATACTTTCCAATTTATTATGCAATAATATAGATCAAACATTAACAAACTTTAGCACATCAAATTCAACAACGTATAAAAAGGAGACTGGATCAGGATCACATGAGGTTTACTCCACGAATGCAAGGTTGGTTTAACATTAGATAATCAATTAATTTACCATATTAATAGCCTTAAAAAAAAGGAAAACCTAAAAGAAAAAAAAATAAAAAAATATGATCACCTCAATAGCTGTAGAAAAAAAATGTCAAAATCAACATTAATTCCTGATAAGAACTCTCAAGAAATTAGGAATACAAGGGAACTTCTTCACTAATCAAGAGCCTCTAAAAACAAAAACAAAAACCTCCAGTTAACATCACACTTAATGGTGAAATACCGAATGTCTTTCTGCTAGCATCGGGAGCATGTCAGGAATGTCCATTCTCACAACTTCAACATTGTGTTGCGAGGTCTAGCTCTTGGATCTGAGATTTTGCTTTACCTTACATACAAACTAATGAACTAGCTTGTGACTGTTTTAGTGATGCTAACAGAAGACACAAGACTCCTGGATCAGAGACAAAGGACTTTATTATTCATGGCACAGCAAAAAGCATGTGCATGAGCATATTTGTGTTGGCTGCCCTTGATCCCAAGTCCTGCAGGGGCAACAATGTGGGCTCAGATGGATGCTAGCCTTCAGTGGATTTGTGTTACAGCTAAAATCAAACCAACAAACGAAACACTGAGTTTAGGGGATTGCTGCTTTTGTAGCAAGTAGTAAGCAAGCCTGCTCTTTGGGAGTAATGGCTATGTTCATTATCTTGTGATGATAGTTTCAATGGTACACACAAATATTAAAACATCAGATTGTGCACTTGAAATATTTGCAGTTTGGGATGCCTGGGTGGCTCAGTCGGTTGAGCATCCAACTTTGGCTCAGGTCATGATCTCGTATTCATGGCTGTGAGCCCCACATCAGGCTCTGTGCTGACAGCTCAGAGCCTAGAGCCTGGAGCCTGCTTTGGGTTCTGTGTCTCCCTCTCTCTCTGCCCCTCCCCTGCTTGCTCTATGTCTCTCTCTCTCTCTCAAAAAACAAAATAAAACATTGGAGTATTTGCAGCATACTATACATCAATAAAGCTATATCATTAATTTAACAACTATTTTTGGACTACGGCTAATGTGCTAGGCACTGTTCTGGTATTAGGAATACAATGGTAAACAAAATCCCACCTCCCACAGAGTTTATATGCTTGTAGGAGAAACTATAAGAGAAATATCAGAGGGTGACAACTGTGATTAAGATAAAGGGAATTAAGTATGGTGGCTACTTCAGATTCGGTGAGGGGCTGTCTTTGAAAAGATGACATTGATGTAGAGACATGAATATCAAGAAGGGGCCAACTATGTTAAATTGGAAGAAGAATACCCCTAGCCTTTATTGTTTTGGCTTTCTAACTGTTTTCACATACCTCTAATTTCCAGTAAACCGTCATAATGACCACTGATGTATTAGGTTTCCCAAAGGTTAATTTGATCATGTAATTCCTTTGTTTAAAAATCTTTAATCCTGGGGCGCCTGGGTGGCGCAGTCGGTTAAGCGTCCGACTTCAGCCAGGTCACGATCTCGCGGTCCGTGAGTTCGAGCCCCGAGTCAGGCTCTGGGCTGATGGCTCGGAGCCTGGAGCCTGTTTCCGATTCTGTGTCTCCCTCTCTCTCTGCCCCTCCCCCCGTTCATGCTCTGTCTCTCTCTGTCTCAAAAATAAATAAACGTTAAAAAAAAAAAAATTAAAAAAAAAAAAAAATAAAAATCTTTAATCCTGGGGCACCTAGGTGGCTCAGTCGGTTAGGTATTTGACTTCAGCTCAGGTCATGATCTCATGGTTTGTGAGTTCGAGCCCCACAGCGGGCTCTGTGCTGACAGCTCAGAGCCTGGAGCCTGCTTCGGATTCTGGGTCTCCTTCTCTCTCTGCCCTTCCCATGCTCACGTTCTGTCTCTCTCTCTCAAAAATAAATAAACATTAAAAAAGAATTTTTTTTTTTAATCTTCAATCCCTCCATTATCTCAAGTACTAAATATGGTTTTAGCTCTATATTCTGGCATTGTAAGTCTTGAAGCATGTGACAAAACCTACCTTTCCAGTCTTCTTACTATTCCTTTATTCTAATGTGGATGAAGGCCTGATCTTAAATACACCTACTTTTGATCATGCTGTTTCCTCTGCCTCAAATGGCATCCTTCTCCATCAACAGATGTCCTTCCCATCCTTAAATGTCCACCTCAAATATCACATTCTCCTTGAAGTCTTTTCTGATTTTCCCAACCAGATGTGACTTTTTGTTCCAATTTTCTCCCTGTTATTTTTTCAATGGACAAAGCTCCCCTTGCTAATCTTTTTATTGTATTTCAGAAGGTGGCATTGGGCTTTGCAGGTAGGCACCAATCTATAACTTCCTGGTGAATTGAATTATTCTTATATCTTACTTGAAAGATGCTAAGGGCTAAGGAAGATATGCTAAGGGGCTAAGGAAGATAGGCATAAAAAATAAAAAATAAATAAATGGACATAAGTGACCTTATCTACTTCTCATAAGAGAATGATATACTGAAAGTATAATCTATGCTTGGAAAAAAATAGAATGGATCTTTGTAATTTTAGTAACTCTGTTAAAGCCAGTTCCTTTCCAAGAGAAATGGATCCTCTTTAAAACCCTCTCACTGGGGCGCCTGGGTGGCGCAGTCGGTTAAGCGTCCGACTTCAGCCAGGTCACGATCTCGCGGTCCGCGAGTTCGAGCCCCGCGTCGGGCTCTGGGCTGATGGCTCAGAGCCTGGAGCCTGCTTCCGATTCTGTGTCTCCCTCTCTCTCTGCCCCTCCCCCGTTCATGCTCTGTCTCTCTCTGTCTCAAAAATAAATAAAACGTTAAAAAAAATAAAAATAAAAATAAAAAAATAAAACCCTCTCACTTTCCTGAGACCGGGGCCAAGCCAACATGAGCAGAATCTCTGAAGACAGGAAAGAGGTGTGCTGTTCCCCATTTTAAAACCAACATGAGTGTTGCAGAGGACCTTGATTAGTTCACAAGGAAGGAGTACAAGTGGGTGGAAATAATAAGGAATCAGAAAAACAGTGTTTAGGGGTCTCTAAGACCACCCCAAGGTTTGATGGCCTTGTTAGGAGGACTCCTAGGACTCAACATATAGTCAAAGTCACAACTATGGTTTATTACAGCAAAGGATATAAAACAAAACCAGCAAAGGGAAAAAGGTGCATGAGATGAAGTCTACAGGAAACTGGGCGCAAGCTTCCAAGAATCCTCTGCCAGTGGAGTCAAACAAGATGTGATTAATTCCTCTAAGAATGAACACATGTGATAACATATACAAAATACTGTCTACCCGGGAAGTTCATTGGAGACTCAGTGCTCGGCATTTCTGTAGGGGTTGGTCATCCTCTCTGCCTAGCATATACCAACATTCCAGACTCCCAGAAGGAAAGCAGATATTCAAAATAAACCACATTACTGGCAAAAACAGTTTGGCTACAGTGAGCTGCACTTACCAGTTAGATACTGGTAGAGATACTCCTAAAATCCAAGTTCCCAGATTCTAGCCAAGGGCCAACTTTAAAAGCAGGCTTTTCTAAGGATAGCAATCTTTTTCTATATATTGAAAATATTCTTACTTTTTTTTTTTGAAGAATAGATTTTACTTTAACTTTTTTTAAAGTTTATTTATTTTGAGAGAGAGAGAGAGAGAGAGAGAGAGAGAGACAGAAAAGGAGTAAATGCAGGCGAGCAGCAGAGAGAGAAGAAGAGAGAGAGAATCCCAAGCAGGCTCCATACTGTCAGTGCTGAGCCCAGTGTAGGGCTTGAACCCACGAACCATGAGATCATGACCTGATCCGAAATCAAGAGTCGGATGCTTAACTGACTGAGCCATCCAGGTGTCCCTAAAGATATACTAACTTTTTGATTAAAAAAAAAAAAAATCTCACTTCTAGGGTTCTTTTTTTTTTTTTTAGCAAATAGTATAAAATAGAGCACTGTTATAAACACTAAGATGTTCATCATCACAATATTGTTTAAACTCATTAAAAAAAAAGGAAACAGGGTAAGTATCTAAAAATTGTGGAATGGTTCAGTAAATTATAGTAGTATGGAGAAACATTAAATAGTCATTAAAATTAAAATTTGAAGACTTTAAAAAAAATTTACTTTTAACGTTAATTTATTTTTGAGAGACAGAGAGAGACAGAGCACGAGTGGGGTAGGGGTAGAGAGAGAAGGAGACACAGAATCTGAAGCAGGTTCCAGGCTCTGAGATGATAGCACAGAGCCCAATGTGGGGCCCGAACCCACAAACGGTGAGATCATGACCTGAGCTAAAGTTGGACACTCAACTGGCTGAGCCACCCAGGTGCCCCTAACATTTGAAGACTTTTTTTTTTTTAATTTTTTTAAATCTTTATTTATTTTTGAGAGAGTGAGAGAGAGAGACAGAGTGAGAGCAGGGGAGGAACAGAGAGACAGGGAGACACAATCTGAAGCAGGCTCCAGGCTCCGAGCTGTCAGCACAGAGCCCGATGCGGGGCTCGAACCCACGAACCGTGAGATCGTGACCTGAGCCGAAGTCGGACACTCAACCGACTGAGCCACCCAAGCGCCCCATTTGAAGACTTTTAATAACAAATCCTAGGGAATCAATCGGAACAAAAAACGACATAGAATAATAACTATAAAATGGGAGAAATATAGAATGAAATCTAGAAGGAAATACATTAAGGTGTAATCATGATTCATTTCTGGGGATGGTTTATGTAAAATAATTTCTTTTTTCCTCTTGACCTTTTTCTGTGCTTTCAATTTTTATTACCAAATACGTAGTTACTTTTCTAATTAGAAACAAGTTATAAGATATAAAGGTCTGGATTCAAAGCCAATTTTGCTAAAATGCAAAATATTTAGTGTGTACAGTGAGTAACATGAACACAATGTACAAGGCAGGACTTGGGAACTCTTAGAATGGTAAACAACAGCTGCATTTAAAATGCAATTTTGGGGGGGTGCCTGGGTGGCTCAGTTGGTTAAACATCTGAAACTTGATTTTGGCTCAGATCATGGTCTCATGGTTTGTGGGATAGAGCCCAGCTTCGGGCTCTGTGCTGACAGCACAGAGCCAGCTTGGGATTCTCTGTCTTCCCACCCCCCTACTGTGTGCTCCTCCCCCACCCCACTTGTGCTCTCTCTCAACATAAAGAAACAAACTTAAAAAAACATAAAATGCAATTTTTCTACTTCATATACTTTTTTTTTCCCAATTAGCTAACAACAACACCAAACCAGGTAGACAGAGAGGAAATGCTATAAACACTAAAGAAAGCACAATGGCTAATTTTTATTATAGGGAAAAAATGGTTCATTCACTAACAAACACAAAAATAAAAATACTGTTTTTCAATGGCTAGATCAAAGGATGAATTTCCAAAATTACTTTGAATGTTTACATGATCACAATTTACATATGATCTGTCAAGTATTACTAACGTTAAGTCACATAAATTTTCATAGTTTAAAGGAGGATTAGGTAATTACTCTACAAACTTCTTCTGGAGGTGATTTTGGACATATTCAGTTGTAATTCTCCTCCATTTGCTTTTAGTGCATCTACCCTGGTCACATAGGCACTGCTCCACAGAAAGCTATTTTCGTACTACCCAGGTTCTCCATCACTGCATTAAGTAGCCATATAGAAAACAGACTGCATTGTATTCTCTTCTCCCTAGAGAGAATAAATGGTTTGCAGCTGATTTTAAATCACAAAGCAATTCTTTTGTGTACTGAATTGGCCCAAGGCTACGGAGGTTGTGCCACTCACTTCCCACATGACCTCCACTTGTGGCTGCTTCCCAATAGTGCCAGAACATGAAAACCTTGAAGGCACTCCATGTGGGGCAGTGCTCTCTCTGCCTCTGAAGGCATTCCTGGGCCAAGTTCGAAAACCCAAATTCTGAACTGCCATTGCAATGGCAAGCACACTTAGAGGAGGGGGGAGAAAGGCCAGGATTTTTCTGGTTAGGAAGGGAAATGTGGTTAACCTAAATTGGACCTGGGACACAAATGGAGGCATCCAGAAGCACTCCCACAGCTTCAGTCCAACTATGCATTTTCCTTCCGTTATAAAAACAAAACAAAAGAAAACAAAACCAACCAAAACAGCTCTTTAAATGGTTTGGCTATATTCAGAAATGTAATTGCTTAAAGAAGGTTGCTAGTGCTTTAAAGGGCTGTGTTTGGGGAGACGGTAGGGAAACAGGGCAGATGGACAAAGCATTGCTACAGATTCTCTGAAGTAAAACTAGCCAATGAAAGTCAGCAATTAGTGCCTGCTAATTGGCAGTGCACGTATGATCAACAGTCCTTCAAAGACTTTCGTTGCTTCCTCTTTTCTCTTTCCCAGGAAGAAACAGATTATGTGGGACTTGGAGTCAAAAAACCTGGGTTCAGATCATGCCACTGTGAAACATACATCAACAAAGAGTTTCCAGATAATAGGCTTTCCTGCCTTTTGTCATCCCTGAATCTCAGGCTTTTAATGTATAAAATGGGCGTACCAACAAATGCCCCCCTTTTTATGGGTGACTGTAGAGAAAGAAAGTATAAGCAAACTGTAAAGGGCTATCTAACCATTTACTGTTGTCGTTGCTGTTAGGTCTGCCTGACATACAGAAAGTATTTAATAAATGTTCACAAAATTATTAACAAACTGGGCTAATTATAGTGGACAGTTAAGAGTGAATAAATCAAGAACCCTAAAACAATAACACTTTCGCTTAAAAATTAAGGTATTTAACTGTAAGATATTAATATCTTACATGGAACTACAGTGAACACATTGGAACCATCCCAGGGGAAAACGATGCCTCAACTGCCAGAAGAGGTCACTGTCATCACCATATATGGTGGGATCTCAGGTATGGCAGAGGGAGGCGAGCAAATTGGGTTTCATTGAGGTATAGAGGTAGAAAACGCACGGTTAAGAACCTGAGCTCTGGTGTTCAAATCTCAACTAGCAAGTTGTATGACTGTGGGCAAATTATTTAATCTTTTCTAAACCTCGGTTTTCCCATTATGTCAAATGGGGATAGCAGTAGTATCTGCTAGCAGGCTTTCTGTGAAGATTAAATGAAGAAACATAGGTGAGTTACTTACCACAGTGTTACATGTTTAGCTACTATCATCTTCTTTATACTATATATGAGGCAACTTATGAGTGGAACTAGACCAGGAATCTTCCATTCTACAATGTGCTATTAATCCTCAGCCATGGTAGTGAAGTACGGTATATTTTTGAAAAATGCGGCAAAGGGGGTCCCACTGTGGTCGTATATCCTGCCAGGTCCCCACATACCACTAGGCAACTTAGGTGAAGTTAGATATGCCTCCAGGGAACTGTGGTTCCTTGAACCAAATGTTAGCAGATGTCCAAGGTACAATTCTTCATATTTTACTAACTATTCTCTGAGCCATCCAGAGTCCCTGGGTTATACTTTTAAATTTCCTATGCAAGTTGCTCATGCCCTATGTTTCATTTTCCAGTAAAATCAGTCTTTCTTTTTTCAAATGGAAATGTCAAAAAGCCTAAAATGTGCATATGCGCATATTTTCTCTAATTTTCAGTGAGTGAAATCTTGCTAATACAGAAGCTAAAGAAGTTAGAATAATGAAACCCTAAGCTTGGAATCCCGTATAATAGCATATACCATGTTAAATGATGGCGGTGGTCAATGAGGCAACTGCTTCACATTCAATATCCTACTGAAATGAAATAACTGCATTTTAAAGAAATAAAACCTAACCCATAAGATGTCCTGTTAAATGAGTCAAAAAACCTTAATTCTAGATCTATATAATTAATCAGAATGATCCAACTGCACAACCATCCTACTTCTTATCACAGAAGAATTTAATAACGCGGTAAATTCTGGATCTTGGACATAAAAGACATTCTTTCCTCATGCCCTCAAAAGTCATCCTCTTCAGATCATGTCCACTCTTCTGGGACACGGAAGACCCCTTCCTCTGGGGAAAGGCTGCACCCAGCCACCTCAGCACGAGCTGTTTCTCCAGACTGCCTGCCCTGTGACAGTGCTACCTGCCAGCCAGTAGACAGAGCATCCTGGTGTCTCCTGGGCTGCTGCAGACTGAACAGACTGTGAATCCAGCCAGAGGATAAGAGGTTGTTTTAATTGGCTAAATCTGCTATGTACTAAGCGTATGGCCATGGATTTGTAGCCAAAACACTAATCTAAAAAAAAATGTCATGTACAATTTAAACACAAAACAAAAATGACATTTTCGCTCGTCAATTCTAGTTTTGCCACGAGGGTTTTTAACCTAACATTTTATAATGAGTACCCAATCCCTACCTTTGCTGAAGTAGAATTTTCATGGTATACTCCCTGCACCAAGTCCATAAGAGCACTTGCTAAAAGTTCCACGACCTAAAAAAACAAGAAAAAAAATTAAAAGAAACAAGTAAACATTTTTATGCCCATTTTTACCTCAGAAAGCCTCAGAAGGCTTAGCAGCAAGGCAGTATTTGTACTTATGGGGTTATATACAAAGATCCTGGCAAATGGCATTGCCCACCTGGATATTAGAGCTGTAATCCAATTTTTTTCAGGCATAATTCAAGCAAAAAAAAAAAAAAAATCTTACAAGCACAGCATTGAACTAATATACATGAAAATCCAGTAATAGCCATTTTGAGCAGAAGCTTAAATTTCAGATACCTAATGAAATCTTAACTCAATTTATTTTCTGTATGTTTATTTCTGTCAGGTGGATACTTTTTCAATATCTCCATTCTGGGAGCCATTACAATGCTAATTTTCATACTTAATACAGAAAGAAAAGCAAAAGCAAAAGAATGGTTAACCTTTCAAATGTGTTCATTCTGTTATACTTAAAGTGCACTGTGGATATATTTGGTGGAGGGCCCCTGGGTCAAATGTACCATAAACACTGAAAATTTTTATAGAACTGCAATATTGAAATCATATTCATCAAACCTGTATTATTTTCAAGACTCGGGCTGTTAAAAAAAAAAATCAAGCAAAATCAAAAGCTTTGAACTTGTTCCAGAATGTAAAACAAGCAGAAAACAGTCTCTTTGGAACTACTGTACAATTTAGACTTGTTTGCATAAACCATCTTAATTCAAGAGGATAAAATAGTGGTATTTCAATGCAGCCGTTCCAAACAAGAATTCCTCAAAGCAGCCCCAACCGCTTCTTGCGAAGTCTTAATATCGTGTATATTTAGCTTCCTATATCATGCAGTAGTGTATCTGATTCCTACTCTTTGCTTCCTAAAATTTAGCTCAGTTCTGATTGAATTAAAGGATTTTGTTTCAGCTTTTATCATTCTTGTAATTGAAGACATTATTAAGCCAAAGGATACAGACCCAAACAACAAGATACTTTAATCTCAGGTACGTTAGATTTAATAAACATTTTCTTAGACACAAATTACATTAATTTGTGGAAAGACTTGCTTTAAAATTTTAACACATGAGCATTCATCTCCAAATTTATATTTACGTTCATCCTGTGTAACACAGACAAGGCTGTTGATATGGAAATTTTGCTGATTAAAGCCATTTTTTTTCTAGCTCTGCAGATGGGTTAATTTGTAAGACCTATACAAAGTCTTTTTTTTTTTTTTTTAATCACATTGCCCTTTAGGTAACCAAATACTTAAGAAATATTGTAGCAATATGAGCTGCAGAGGAACTGGAAGGACAATGATCCTACAGTGTTACCAGATGTGTTGAGTTATTTAAGTGGGGAAGAAAGAAAATGAATGGATTTTTTTCCCCTGAAGGTATCAGATAAGCTCTATTCCCAAATCCAGGAGGACAGAGTATCACCAATAGGTCTATGAAAGACTGTAACTAAATGCACAGCATCAGATAGGATTACAGTTTATACAAGCAACATCCCAAGATCCCCCTGATGGCCGGACACGTAATACAGATCAATCACTCACTAAGAAATGTTACGGTTTTGAAACAGTTTGAGCTCTGAGACCAGCACTGGTAAAGTGAAGAGGGATTTATAAAGAGAAAGTCCACAACACTAAATGTCAAAATGATGGCATGAACTTTTAACAATGGATCTGGCTCTGGATAACTAGACTGTGCCTTTACTTCCCTGAGATTTCAGACCAGGCAGAGGCAACAGACATTTTATTGTCTCTTTTTCTTTTTAATGTAATTAGCAAATATAGACAGACCTGTACTCATAAGTTCAAAATTTATAAAGGACCCATAGTTCCAAATAGCTATAGTTACTTGAGCAGAATACACCTCCATAGCCAATGATGATCATTGAGGAAAAAGCTTTGGACTTCCTTGGGTTAACAAATCAAGGAAGGTAAGAGATTATGAAAACCAGCAATAGCCTAGGGGAGCTGAAGTGTCCCAGGCAAGGGTGACTTACTCAATGCACACATAAATCTCTTTCTATTGCCTGAAATGTTTACTTAACCTTTATTTTTATTACCTTTTTTTTTTTTTTTGAGAGGGAGAGAACACACATGAGCATGTGTGTAAGTGGGGGAGGAGCAGGAGACGGAGAGAGAGAATCTCAAGCAGGCTCCATGCCCAGCACTGAGCCTGATGTGGAGCTCAATCTCATGACCATGAGATCATGACCTGAGCTGAAATCAAGAGTTGGATGCTTAACCACTGAGCCACCCAGGAGCCCCTAACATTTTAAATTATACCAAAGAGAGATATGTTTAAGTATCATCCTCCTTTAAAATTGTAGTATTTCTAGGAAGACCACAGGACTACCAGCTACACATATTTAATGAGGCCATTTATTGATCTGATCTTTTTTCAATACATGGCTTACTACATAGGCACCTGTTTAGACACCTTTTGTACTTCAATATAAGAAAGTACCTGCTTCATGATACTTTTCTCCCTCAGATTCTTGTGGAATGATTTGTTCCAGCAACCCACAATGGTAGCAAAGATAATGGCAGTCAGAGAATCCAGAAGCCTAAATGCCAGATCTCCTGAGACTAAGAACCCAAGCCCTCCACTTCTTGGCACTCTTAACAAGGGCACTATGAGAAAGATTAAGGACTTTCGTTCCTCAGGCCCAGGGGGGCAAGCAAACACTATCAACTACAAAAACATGACAGACTAAAAGAGCATCAATGATAGCCACTCTTAGAAGCCCAACAATGAGAAGACCGTAATGAAATAGGGCAGAGCATTAGGAGCCAAAGGATCTAGACGCTACTTCAAGGTCTCCTAGTAATGTCATTGTGAGATCTGGGGTAGGACAATTAATTTTTCTCGACTATAAAATGAAGGAAGTTGCGAAACATAACTCTATAAGGTCCCTTCCAATTCTGATTCCGAGCTTCTAGAAATGCAAATCTTAATATTTATAGTTAGGCATGAAGATTTTAAAACTGCTTTTTTATAAAGCTTGGTAAGCCACCTTTGCTCACCAAAGGTTTATTTATTTTTTAAAGGTTTTTTATTTATTATTTTTTTAATGTTTATGTATTTTTGAGAGAGAGACAGGGAGACACAGGATCCGAAGCAGGCTCCAGGCTCCGAGCTGTCAACACAGAGCTCGATGCAGGGCTCGAACTCACAGACCGTGAGATCATGACCTGAGATGAAGTCGGATGCTCAACTGACTGAGCCACCCAGGTGCCCTGCTCAGATATTATTTTTATCTATTCTCTTCACACAGACTTTTCCCTCTGTCTGAACTCTCCCGATTACTTTCTTCATGAAAGTTTTTGTATCCAAGCCCCTTGGTTTCAAGACCTAGAATCCTAATTAAGCAATTTTCATTTCCTAAACCATTCTAAACCACTTCCATGTCCTAAACCATTAAGACTGATAGCCCACCCCACCTACTGACAGAAATATCCTAATTGGGTCAATTAAGGTCAACACTGCTGAGTTCTGGGTCTTTTTTTTTTTTTTTTTTTAATTTTTTTTTTTCAACATTTATTTATTTTTTGGGACAGAGAGAGACAGAGCATGAACGGGGGAGGGGCAGAGAGAGAGGGAGACACAGAATCGGAAGCAGGCTCCAGGTTCTGAGCCATCAGCCCAGAGCCCGACGCGGGGCTCGAACTCACGGACCGCGAGATCGTGACCTGGCTGAAGTCGGACGCCCAACCGACTGCGCCACCCAGGCGCCCCGAGTTCTGGGTCTTGAATGGCTCTAATGCTTGGGAATAATTCATACAATCGGATTCAGAATGATATCAGGTTTAAGTGAAAAGTTGTGTCAAACAAATAATGGCTCTAGTTGGCCACATCACTTCCTCTCTAATGAGTAAATATGTAGAACACTTAGAAGAGAATCTGTCACCATTAATGTTATAAAGTTTACTTTGGCTGTCTAGACAGTAATCAAGCAGGAGATAAGCTAATTTCTGCATTTCTGGAGGTTGCAAGAATGGCAGAATTGCTTACCTGCACATGCAATACAAAAATGCTTTTCTTTCTGATTTGTCATGTTGAAATCTGACTGCCTGGCAATGCCATATACTATTCCCACGTCTTCTGAGTAACACCCTAAATTTCAGTGAGCCAGAAGTGGTAACTGTTCAGACTGTCAATGTCATGAGCTAGCTTCTTGGGGGCACCTTGTTTGGAATAAATTTCTTTTATTATTACTATTTTTTTAATTGACGTATAACTGATGGAATGAATTTCTTTTTTTTTTTTTTTAATTTTTTTTTTCAACGTTTATTTATTTTTGGGACAGAGAGAGACAGAGCATGAACGGGGGAGGGGTAGAGAGAGAGAGGGAGACACAGAATCGGAAACAGGCTCCAGGCTCTGAGCCATCAGCCCAGAGCCCGACGCGGGGCTCGAACTCACGGACCGCGAGATCGTGACCTGGCTGAAGTCGGACGCTCAACCGACTGCGCCACCCAGGCGCCCCGGAATGAATTTCTTAAATGGTTAATTTACAGGACAAATTTCGTCAGTCTCAGGGAAAATGTAATTGCCTCATTCTTTATCTTCTGGCAAGAGTAACTACAATTCGATGATTTTTCTTAACTGAAAAGCAAAAGTGATGCATATGCACTCGCAAAAGGTGTTGTGGTGATTACACCCCGAGCTATAATAAAATTCCTATCATAAAAAATAGAAATTAAGAGAAGTAGGGGTTGGTAAGAGAACAAAGACCAAATAACGTCTTCACACTGCTATCCGAGGATGTCTGTAATATCTTCTTAAAAGAAAAAAGCTGGTTACAAAACAGAATAGCATGACAGATATTTTTAAAACAAAGTGAGGTCAATCTCTGTGTTTATATACGCTGAGAGAAAAGTCGGAAAAGACAACAAAATATTAAGGGCGCCTGGGTGGTTCAGTCAGTTAAGCATCTGACTTTGGCTCAGGTCATGATCCCGTGGTTCATGGGTTCAAGCCCTGTGTCAGGCTCTGTGCTGACAGCTCAGAGATTGGAACCTGCTTCGGATTCCGTGTCTCTCTCTGCGTGCCTCTCCCCGGCTTGTGCACGTGCTCTCTCTCTCTCTCTCTCTCAAAAATAAATAAATCAACAAAAAAATTTTTTTAAATGAAAGGACAACAAAGTAGTAATAATGATAATGTGTAAATGGTAAGTAAGCATCTGGATGACTTTTAATGAAAAAATTTTCTTTTTCAACTTTTATAAATTGCTTAAATTTGTAATCAACAAATTTATAACTGCTTAAATTTACAATGTATTACATTTTTCTCCCCTCTTATTGTACTGCTTTTATAATCAGGTTAAAACAATAAACCTATCTCCATGGAGTGGGGCGGGGAGCTGGGGAGCACACTCTCCTTTTAGCCTCAGAGAGGCTTCTGAAGCTGTGTCCACAAATTGATTTCTGGAATATACAATCAAACAATAGTCCTCGGAGTAGCAAAAATAAGATCAGTAAGTGGTGGTAAGCATTCTGTGGAGACGAGCTATGCCTGTCTCAACAGGCATGATCCGGGAGTACTGTCAGTATTTGACAGATGGAATAGTTTCAGCTGAGTTGTAGATAGTTAACCAGGAAACCAGACCACTTAATATGGGCAAAGGAGCACCCATCTCAAATAAAAAGTAAAATACAACTAAATCTTTAGAAAAATATTAACTATTAACTAATGTGGCTCAATAAAAGCTCGAGCCAGCAAAACCTATCTGAGTTGGTGTAGTATGGTTGTGTTTTACTCACTTAAAAAAGGTTGCTACAGAGGTGCCTGGGTGGCTCAGCTGGTTAAGCATCTGGCTCTTGATTTCAGCTCAGGTCATGATCTACAGATCGTGAGGTTGAGTCCCATGTCTGGCTCTGTGCCTACAGTGCAGAGCCTGCTTGAGATTTTTTTTCTCTCTCTCTCTCTCTCAAAATAAATAAACTTGAAGGAAAAAAAAAAAAAAGGTTGCCCCGCACTTAACTCATTGGTATATAGAAACTGTGGAGGCTATTACAGATTTATAATCGTCTTTCAAAGACTTGCGCTGGAAAGGTTATTTTAATGAGTTTTTACTACAGTGTAGAATGACAACGTGTGATCCATCACTCTATTTGGGAGGCAAACGAACACACAGCCCCTCAGTCTTTACTACTCTTAACAGCTGCTAGCGAAGGAAATAGTCATGTGTGTGCACGCATCTGCAGTGCTGATGGCATTAATTACACACAAATTTATTGCACTCCTTCCCCCACCTCTAGGAAGAAATAGCAATGCATGAAGCAGTTGCAAAGGTAAAACGCCCTTGGGGAGGAATTAATTCTCATATACATCTTGGGAGGAACAAAAGACAGATTTAGCATAAATATGTCCTTTCCAAAAAGCTTTGATATTTGAAGGGATAGTGTCAAGATTTTTTTTTAAGCCACAAAACCAATATTGTCAGTAAAAATGTCTTACAGAAAAATACTTTTAAAGATAAAGGATGCCGAACAGTCTGCTAATAGTAACCAGGGCAGTTAGCTTCACTCTTCAGTTCCTCTTCACAAAAAACAAAGCACGGAGTGTTTGAGAGATGCATTTAATGATGGAAAGATTTACTTACATTACACCAAGGTGAGGTAGAGGAACTGGCTAAGAAGTAGTGCTCTCCCACAGAGACCAATAATAACATCTAACATTTGTAAAGCACTTTATCATTTACAGACTGGGTTTAAGCAAACTATTCTGTTCCAGGTGGATTCAGTCCCCCAGTGCTCAGCCAGAGCTTTCAGGCTGGCAGCCTCAATGGAGAAGCGACCTCTGAAGAACACAGGGAGCAGCGGCAGTGGCCAAATAAGGGGTGAATCTACTCACCCACCACCTGGGCACAAACAACCCAGATGAGCCCTAATCTGCATGCTGATTAATATAAATGAGTTGCTTTAATAAAGCCATTGATGAAGTCTATGAAAGAATGGTTCTCCCCACTCCTTCCTATCAGACAAGGACCAGGTTTAATGACGACAATGATGAAAGGTCTGTTGCAATAAACACACCACTAACTCACAGGAGTTCTGGAGAAAGCTTCTAACTAGGCTTTTTGAAGGGAGCCTTTTCAATGCTGCCAAATGTGTAAGACCATGCTTATTTGTGGGAGGGATAGCAATCTGTTCTAGTGAGCTGGAAGTTCTTTCTGGCTAAGGGGGAAGAGCGGAGAGAGAAATGGCACAACCAGTAGGACAGGTGCAGCAAAAACTAAGCAAATTGATAATCTTAATTTTTAATTTAGAACAGCTGATACATTGGTTTATGGCCTCTAACTACTGGTAACATTTGTCAGAAAGGGCTCAGGAAAATTCAGCGAACTAAAGAAAAGTCTAAAAGAAAATCACAACTGATAAAACTTAAAAGAAATGGGCCACAAGTTCAGGAAGATGGCTTGAATATGAAGTGCTGAAATTTAATATTATATTGGCTAATGCACTCATTCCATAAACATTTGCTGACAGCCTACTATGTTCCTGGCACTGTACTAATGAAACTAGTTATGACCTTATAAAGATAAAGGACATTACTTTGTTATTGACCACTTAGAAGGCTGCATGACTTTGGGCCATCCATATCACTTTTTGTTTTAAGTGTATTTATTTATTTGGGGGGGGGCGGTGCAGAGAGGAAGGGAGAGAGAGAATCCCAAGCAGTCTCCATGCTGCCAGTGCCCTGTGAGATCATGATCTGAGTCAAAACCAAGAGTTGGATGCATAACCGACTGAGCCATCCAGGCACTCCCTCTGCCCCCCTCTCCCATAGCACTCCTTTGGGCCTCAGTTAGCTTATCTAAGTAAGAGATATCTGCATTTTATCAACAGTTAGCCCCATGACCAGAAATACCTAAATGTGTAGTTGTATATGTTTTTTATTCATAACAATTGTAAGGATGATGCCAAAATATGGATTTCTTTCAGTAACAATAAAAAAGTGATCCAAAAATAAGGAGTTCTTTTTTTTTTTTTTTTAAGATTTTACTTTAAAGTAATCTCTACACCCAATGTGGGTCTCAAACTCACAACCCTGAGATCAAGAGTTGCATGCTCCACCGACCAAGCCAGCCAGGTGCCCCTTGAGTTCACTTTTTGAATGACGGTGCATGGTTCTTGGTCTACTGTTCACCACTGAGTAATGATAATCATTTATTGATTTAAACAATGCTTAGATTCCTGAAAAAGTGGCTGATAATTTTTTTTTACAATTTAAAATGCTTACACCAAAATAAAACTTTTTGTAAGAAAAGGAGAAAAAGAGATGCTTTCCAGTAGGCTAAAAAAAAAGTTGGTTAAGTATCTTGCATTACTACAAAAACTAAATAGTTGCTGGGAATTAAATGCTTAGTCGTGAAACAAAGTAATTCTGACATTATCATACAGCAGTTAGTTGCTTTAGTTTTCACTTTCTCCAACATAAGAATTCCTTATGTATGTTGTCAAGTTTGTTGTACCCAGGATATTCCCCATTAGGATGCCCCACACTTAGTAGCTCTGTTACACCTTGCTCTGACAACTTCTCAGAGAGAATTATATCTGCCATCTCAGTGACGTGCCCACTTTTCCCCATGTGGCTGATAACCTCCATTCTGCTTTCACTGCTTCTTCCTTTGATGGCACTCTCAGTGATGTTAAGTGATAGTTTCCAAGTGTGATTTTGCTTAAAGGTTAATCCCACCTTTGAAAAACACAAGTTCACAATGTGAAACTTCAGAACACCAGAATCAAGGTACCTTACTTCATTCAACGAAAGGATGCTGCTGGCTAGAACACTGCCTAATAGTATCAACTTTCAAAATTTTTAAATTGCAACCCACGATAAGAATTGTATTCTACATCATGACACACACAGTACATGCATACATGTTTATGTACAAAAATGAGTGAAATTTTTCATAAAACAAAAGTTTCATTATCCTTCTATTTTCTATTGTGACCCATTAAAGAAAAAGTGTTGACAGTCACTTACTAAAGGGATTTCACTATCCACCATAAACAGCATGTGATCTATAATCTGAAATACTACCTTATACTGATGTATGTCATGTATAACTCATACCTTGGTTAGCCATTTTAACTGCACACAGAGTCCCCAGATTTTTGACACACAGTTTACAGATTGTTATTCTGAAATATATTTATAAAGGTGTTAATTTCTTTATCACTGTATTCCAAAAACATGTAAATTAACGGAATAGAAACAGGCAGAAGGCAGGTTAAAACATAATCATTCTCGGGTACTATGGGGTATAATATTAGGGTGCATTTCCACCTTGGTTTATATACATCACTGATACTCTCAGCTTTGATCTTACTAGATTTATAAAAAAAAAAAAAATAAGTTTAGAACACATTTGGCCAAAGAGTTAAAAATTTCAGGATTTCTCTGAGATTCACACATACTCTTGCAAATTCCAGGAATCCCTTGTCTTTTGGATAACATGGTTCAATTTTTAGTTCAATTAGTTCCTCTTCTAATTGGGCTACACTAAAAGGCAGATGTTTGTAATTCAGAGACGTCCGAGGTTTGCACTTCAAAGGCAACCACAGAAATAAAAGCATGACTCATATGCATTAAAATCCATGCATCTCGTCTAAAACTGTAATTGTATTTCTTCCAAATACCATTGCAGCTCTTCAAAATCTGTGAATCAATGGAATGCTAAAAATAACTGGCTCTATTGGTACTGCATTCTAGAAAATTAGGTAATCCTTTTTTCCCCCTCCTTAAAAAAAAAAAAAAAAAAGTAGTAGAAACTCGAGATTGGCTGTATTGTACCCTTGAATCAAACAATGGATATACTTGGGTTAGAAATTCTCTAATCTGTAGAGATACAATTGGGTTGTTTTGTTTTTGGTTTTTTTTTTTTTTTTGGTTGGTATAATTTACATGAAGACTGAAAACAGGTGATACAATTGTCTTTTAAACTGGCATTTCTAATGCTTAACACAATGCACGCAAAAATTTTATTGCACCACCAATACTTTTTCCAATATGTGAACTGTATAAATCATAACTTTCAAAATAAATTTGCAGTTATAATTGTTTAATCATTATTTTCAGAATTTTATATCTGCATATCATCTTATGGCTTTTAAAGTACTTGAACAAATTAAGCCGTATCATTTGCTCATCACAAACCGGCCATATAGGTGAGTTCATTAATTTAGAGTATTGTTTTAGATTGCTGAAATATGCATGTAAATCTCTAGATCTTAGACATTTATAAAAGATGGTCATTTCTCTATTACATCTCTGAGTTTATAAACAATTTTTTCTTGATTCCTTTGTTTTTCTTCCTATATCGTAACATCTTCAGGATCTGGATATATACATGTTAAGTTCAGACTCTCTCCTACAACACTCAGAATTGTAGAATTTTGCAACTGGTAAGGATACAGGAGATGGAAATAATGCTGTCTTTATTTTACAGATGAGGAAACTAAGAAAACAAGTTGCCTCTGCTTACTGGTTATTTCTCCAAAATGTTTCATAAAGCTCCTAATGATGTTTGTATTGAAATACTTATTCCAATATTTTAAAACTACTAGTCGCTTAAGGTATTATAAATCCCAAAATTGCTGGCAAAAAAGGCATCATGGTTCTTGGTTTGTTAGTTTTCTACTTTAGCTAAGCTAGAGGATTCTGGAGCCAGATTGCCTATATTTAGATTTAGACAGCAGCTCTACCATTTCCTCAAGGAAATTACTTAACCCTTTCCTATGTCTCAGGAGAGATTAAATAAGTTAATACACATAAAGCACTTGCAATAGTGTCTAGCACAGGGCAAGCACTCAAAAATATAAGTTGTTAATATTATTAAGTGCTTTGTACTAATTTTAATAAGTATTAAATATTCTACATCATGAAGTTTCTAAGCTGACTTGAAAAATGGAGTATTAAGACATTAGAGGGATGCGCCTGGCTGGCTCAGTCCATACAGTATGCGACTCTTGATCTCAGGGTCATGAATTTAAGCCCCACATTGGGCATAGAGCTTAAAGAAAAAAAAAAAAAAGACAATAGATAAACAGTCTGGAGAAAAAGATAAATGATCTAAACTAGAATTCTGAGGGAGAAAATGAACTGTCCAATGTTAAATGGCTAATTAAAAAAAAAAAGTCAGAGATAGAGAATAGGTCCACAGACTTCTACTTGAGGTCTTTCCACTTCTCTTATGTGGCTTTATAGGCCATCTCTGAGAAGTATAAAATGGGTAAGTGCTAGCTATATAACCCAACATATTATGAAAACACAAGTTATCCACAAAAGTGAACGCTGAAGTTGCTTTGGAATGAAATAGTTAATGTGATATTCTAAACAGGGAAACTGTCATTTAAAAATCAAAGACTGGCCATACACTACAGTTTTGGTGTTTACTGATATCTGACTGACTTGCTGGGCACAGTGAAAATGGCCCCAGAACAAAGACAATTAAGCCATGTGAATAACAACAAACAATGCATTTTCCAAAATGCTTAAAAAGAAACTTCCTTGGCACAGCTGTACTTTCCAACAAGCCCACTTTAATGTTTTCACGGTTTCCAATATCAGAAATGACCTCAGGGTCAGGCATTTGTCAGTTAATGACCTGTTGGGCTAATGGCCTTCAGCTTTGCCTTGGGCACACAAGTCCTCCAGTAGGTCATTAGCTGCCAGAAAAGGGCTCTTCCCCAATCACTATTGCTAAATAAATAACATTTGCTCCTGGGTTAAGGCCCCATCAACCAACTTGGGCTTAGAGTGAATTTTTTCCAAGAGTATTTACAACTCTGAGGAATCAGGAAAATGATGGAAATGCTAAAACCAAATTAAATAAACACAAATGAACTATCTGTAGCTACTAATGAAAAGCAGTCACATGGATCCTTTTGAATGCTCTTAACTGTTCTTTTGCTTATGGAGTTCAAATTCGGTATTAATCTAACACAACAGGCACGAAATTACAAATGCACTGCATTTTGGAATTTTATCTATAAGTCAGTTGTTTGGAGTTCATACCTCAATGTCCCAATATTTGAGGTTATAAATGGTGGCTAGGTTCCCAGGGCAGCCGACTAAAGCTTGGTTAGCCCATAACATTAGAAATACCATATGCTTGTAATTAAAAATAAAATAGAAAACCACAATCTTACAATACCTTCAATTAAGTAAAGTAGGAAAACAAAACTAAATAGAAAGACATTTAAGAAATGTCTTTAAACATTGACAGTTATAGGGAAACCTGGTTAAAGGAAAAAATGAGGGTAGAGACCCTGGTTCTTTCTTATGCCTGTTTCATTTCTAATTATATAATTTTCCTTATTCTTTTGTAACTTTTTTTAATGTTTATTTCTGAGAGACAGAGAGAGAAACAGAGCACGAAGGGGGCGGGGGGGAGTGGTAGAGAGAAAGGGAAACACAGAATCCAAAGCAGGTTCCAGGCTCTGAGCTGTCAGCACAGAGCCCAATGTGGAGTTCGAACCCATAAACCGTGAGATCGTGACCTGAGCCGAAGTCGGACGCTTAACCGACTGAGCCACGCAGGTGCCCCAATTTTCCTTATTAACACAAGAGCATGCCAAGCCTTACTCTGATGTTTTTCAACTCCTAAGTAAAGTTTCTTGGCTTATTTTTTCTTGAAAGGAGCAAGAAGAAGGCAAAAAGATGGATAACAATTTTTCTGAACTAACAAGAAGATAAAGAATGAAAGATTGGAAGAAAGGGGTTGGGGATAGCCTGAGATGGAATTAACTGATTTGTGAACAATAAAAGACAAAGAAAGAGGTACTGAGGATGTATCTATGGGATAAAGAAAGGATGAGTGAAGAGATGTGGGGTCAGCTAGCTGAGGATGCAGAGGAAGGAATCAGCTATTCATCTACCCAGTACTTTTGTTAACTCCTAACTCAGGAAGTTCCTTGAGTAAAATCATTAGAAAGGCAAAAAGAAATAATTAGCTCAAGCTCAGAAGTGGATTTTTTTTCTCCCTCTGGCTTTGGAGAAATGGCAGTTTACATCCGTGAAAATGAAGAGGAAAAAAAGCTGGCTTGATTAATTTTATTTCTGGAAAGTAGAAAAAGGGATTTACAAAATTGAGGTGGCTAAGTATACTATAAAATTACCCCAGGGATGCCTGGGTGGCTCAGTCGGTTGAGTGTCCAACTTTGGCTCAGGTCATGATCTTGCAGTCCATGAGTTGGAGCCCTGCATCCGGCTCTGTGCTGACAGCTCAGAGCCTGCAGCCGGCTTCGGATTCTGTGTCTCCCTCTCTCTACCCCTTCCCCGCTCATGCTCTATTTGTCTCTCTCTCAAAAATAAATAAACATTTTAAAAAATCTGCCCTAGTCAACATATTTCTACCTCTCGTGGCCAACCATGGTATGGGGTTCAACTCTACCCATTTTAGAGAATATATTTTTGTAGAACACAGACTTTTTAAAATGGGCTTATTTGAAAGCTTAGGCATATGGAAGAAATTCCCTTCTTGGTTGTCAGCTTTCTGGTTGACAGACACTCAGAGTTTTGTCCATTTTTTGTATGATGGCATTTGATCTTTTTATGGCAAAAAGACACTTCATTCCATTGTTTTATGGCACCAAAAGGACAAAGTTTAAGGTTTTAATGAGACAATAAATTTTAAAAGAACATAATATTTGGCTTCTTGTTTCTAAGTACACTTCTCAAATACTAATCATTTATCACTTTTGCTTTAAAGATCAAGGAAGTGGCTCAGAAAATGGATATAGTGGGTGTTTAATGGGTAGCTTTGTTAGCACATGATAAAAAAAAAACTGCAAAAATTTGGGGACTTTGAAATTGTAATTTTATGATAACATTTTGGCTTCTTTATTCAATTGATAGGGAGATAACTGCCTTTATTGTTACAATATATGATACCCTATTTACCTTCTCCACACATTTAAGCTAGTCATGAAAATCTATACTTGAGAAGGGTTATATGTAGAAAAGGACATTAATCTTGGGTGTCAGACTAAAGAGGCTAAAACATAATCAATAATTTCCACAAGTAAAATAGTGCTGACAAGACTATAAACACACAAGGTCACAATGTCTATTTTAAATGAATATGATAAAGAAAACCTCAAATTTCATATGATATAGCATGTTTCTAGGTTTCATTTTTTTTTTTTTTTAAGGTAGGCTCTACACCCAACATGGTGCTTGAACTCATGACCACAAGAACAAGAGTTACATGCTCTACTTAACTGAGCCAGCCAAGTGAGCCTAGATTTCACTTTTTAACATGAATTTGAAAGTAGAATTAATGTAACCAATAATACAAACATGGAATAACCAATAGCCCTCTTTTTATTAAAATATATAGATGGTATAAAAGGAGGAGATTTATATGCATAAATTGAGCATATTTATACAAACAAAATTCTTCCTTGTAAACAACATATTTATGCCTTTAGGAAAACAAAGTTAACATAAGGAAATACATCAGCTATGTAAAGAGTACATCTGTGCCCCTAATTATTTAGAAACATAAATCACTAATGCTTAATAGAACAGTCCCCAGGAATGACATCATGACAATGTTCTTGGGTGCTCAGACAAGACCCAAGCTAAGGCACAGTTTCCCACCTGATGTATAGTGATAGGTCCATTAAATGAAAACGACTATAATGAGAAAAAAAATAGCATGGTCAATTCATTTTTTATTATTTTTTTAAAAGTTTATTTATTTATTTTGAGAGAGAGTGCACGTGCACGTGATCCCAGGAAGGACACAGTAGGGGAGAGAGAGAATCCCAAGCAGGCTCTGCACTCTCAGCACAGAGCCCAACACAGGGCTCAAACTCATGTACTCTAAGATTACGACCTGAGCCGAAACCACAACTGAGCCATCCAGGTGCCCCTGAATTCAATTGTTCAAATACTAGGGTTATCACTATACATGTAAAATAAAAGACTTAGAGAAAAAAGATGACAAGCAGTAATCCAAACAGCCGTATTTGTACTGTGGCTTAATCCTAAAATAAAGATCTAGTCTACAAAATAAACAGGAACCAGAAAAAGCCTCTAATAGTCAGCCAGATTTCTAAATTATAGTGCTTCTCCACTTCATGTTTTTCCCCCAATTATTCAACATGTCTCATTGATAGTTTGATGCTCAGATACTAAAATTTTATTTTATTTTATTTTTTTTTTTTTTTTAAATTTTTTTTTTTTCAACGTTTATTTATTTTTGGGACAGAGAGAGACAGAGCATGAACGGGGGAGGGCCACAGAGAGAGGGAGACACAGAATCGGAAACAGGCTCCAGGCTCCGAGCCATCAGCCCAGAGCCTGACGCGGGGCTCGAACTCACGGACTGCGAGATCGTGACCTGGCTGAAGTCGGACGCTTAACCGACTGCGCCACCCAGGCGCCCCTAAAATTTTAGATTCTGGTATGACCCCATCATTTCAGGATCCAGTGATGTTCTACATGAACACAATATAAAGCAATTTATTTCAATGGAGTCAGGGAATTTATGGCTTAAAAAAGAGGCATTCTAAAGTCTCCAAGTCTAGGGTCTGTGTACAATGAAGTACCAAAACAAAAAGCTGACCTTAGGTTCCATAACTGAAAATGAATGAAAACTCAAACACTACTCTTGAATTCAAAACTCACTCTTCAATTCAAAATCTTGTTAATTCACATTTATGTGACCAGAGCTAGAACAGTAAGAAGACAATTACCAGAGGATTAATATACCAATTTCTATACTTAGAGATATTTAAAAATCTAAATGTTACCTAAGGCAATTACCTTGAAGACCCCTAATATCTTCAGGGAAAAGCCAAAGGGAGAATAATTGACTTTGCTAATTTTACCCTTGGCAATTATAAAACAGCTCTGAATTTCTGATGACTGCAGAACCCTTCATCTTAATGGTCTGCCCCAGGAGAAGTACAGAGATAAACACATAATACAGAAATTCAGACAAGAATTCAGTAGCACAAGAAAATGGAACATTGGTAGAATGAATAAGTCATAAAAAATTAAAGTTGCTACAAATATGCTAACTTTAATTACCAAGTTAAATACACACCCTCCAAAAAAAGCTGTCACTGTGACAAAAGTGACATACTATATACAGAAATTCTGTATTAAGTTCTGTCTGCTCCCTCACTGCTGTGGTGTCTCTTTCATTGCTATTGCTGACAAATTTTTCTTCTCCTTTTTAAAATTAAAGTATAACTGACAAACAATATCCTGTTCGTTTTAGGTATATATCAGTGATTTCATATTTTTATATGTTGTTAAATGATCCCTACAGTAAGTCTAGTTACCATCCATCACCATACAAAGTTATTATAATGTTATTGACTATGTTCTTTATGCTGTACATTACATCCTCGTGACTTATTTATAACTGGAAGTTTATACTTCTTAATCCCCTTCACCTATTTCACCCATCCCACCCACCCCCGCCCCCCTGGCAACCAATAGTTTATTTCCTGTATGTAAAAGTGTTCCATTCTGTTTGTTCATTCGTTTTGTTTTTTAGATTCCACATATAAGTGACATTATATGACATTTGCTTTTCTGTGTATGACTTATTTCACTTAGCATAATACCCTCTAGGTCCATCCATGTTGTCACAAATGGCAAGATTTCATTCTTTTTTTATGGCTGAGTAATATTCATACACACACACACACACACACACACACACCATATATAGCATATGGTATATATATTCATCTTCTTTATCTGTTTATCTCTCAGCAAATTTTCTTTCTTGTAAGAGAACATTAAAACGTCATTAAGGAGAAATCTAACTTTAGTAAGACATTAACTATATGTAGAGAACTTTAAAAAACTTAATACTGTCCCAGAGAAACATTTATCACTACCTCCTCCTCCACACAAAAAATTCTTATTAATGATTAGTATTATCCTTAATCAATTTAAGTTTCTGGGAATTCATTTAATAAAATTAGTCTTCTTCTGAGATATAACTTTACTTTCTTTAAAAAAATAAACTGCCGGGGTGCCTGGGTGGCTCAGTCGGTTAAGCATCTGACTTCGGCTCAGGTCATGATCTCATGGTCCGTGAGTTCGAGCCCCGCGTCGGGCTCTGTGCTGACAGCTCAGAGCCTGGAGCCTGTTTCAGATTCTCTGTCTCCCTCTCTCTCTGCTCCTCCACCTCCACTCATGCTCTTTCTCTCTCAGAAAATAAACATTAAAAAAAAATTTTAAAAACCCTATTTATTTACTTATTTATTTAGAGTGTGCAAGAGCATGAATAAGGGAGAGGGGCAGAAGGAAAGAGAGAGAAGTATCTCAAGCAGGCTTGAGATGTGGGCTTGATGCCATGACCCTGGGATCATGACCTGAGTCGAAATCAAGAGTGGGATGCTCAACCAACTGAGCCACTCAGGCTCCCCTAAACTGCCAAGTTTTTAAATAAAAGGAATTGATTCTCAATATGGAAGATTTGTTTTATCAAAGATAACTCTTGACTTTCAAGAACTTTACTCCCTATAATCAGTTTAAACTATTGTTCATATATATGGTTTGGAAATCATCTATTAGGATTAAAAGAGAGCTAGTAGAAGCCTAGAATGGCAGAAGATCAATTATAGACCCCTGGACATGGTATTCAAGATCTTTCACAAGAGCTGATGCAGTGAAGTGTCTTCTGAAATTGACCTTTGGGGGTGCCTGGGTGGCGCAGTCGGTTGAGCGTCCGACTTCAGCCAGGTCACGATCTCGCGGTTCGTGAGTTTGAGCCCCACGTCAGGCTCTCAGCTGATGGCTCGGAGCCTGGAGCCTGTTTCCGATTCTGTGTCTCCCTCTCTCTCTGCCCCTCCCCTGTTCATGCTCTGTCTCCCTCTGTCCCAAAAATAAATAAAAAACGTTGAAAAAAAAATTTGATTGACCTTTGTAGAGCCTTCAAATTTTGAAGAACAAGGTGCAAAAGGATCCTTTTTTTTTGATGAACAGAATGATTCATAGAATAAAGGCTTCAATCAAACACACAACTATCAAATTAAAAAAACAAAACAAAACAATATACCGTGGGCCTAAAAAGGAAAAAACCCTGCTCACCAGACAAGTCAATAAAATGAAAATCTAAAAGTACAAAACTGTGCAGAGACCATGAAGGTACAGGACTCACTGAAGAGGAAGGAAATACCTAATCATTCTTATTTCAAGAAGCTTCAGGCTTAACTGTTGCTTGGATATGCTAAGTTTTTGTTTTGTATTTTTTTCTTTTTTTTAATCAAATACTGCCACTGAAATCCAGTGCCTAATGGAGCAGATGGTGGAGGTCTTAGTCTCTGGAACATTTATAGTGATGCTTCTGAATGCAAAACACTAAGAGTGTTTCACAAACCATGAATCTCAATTGATTTTGATGGGAGTAAAGCCTCCATTTTCCCTGAACTTGAACCACACTAAAAGAAAGCATGTGTGAATGATACAAGATAGTTAAGAAAAAGGAACACATTAAATATCATTCCCATAAAGTGAGTGGTTAAAGCAAGTGAATACTTGTTTGTGTCATTACAGCATAATTATATTTGTGCTAAATACCACCATCTTAACCTTATATAAGATTTCACCAGAATAGCTTAAAGTAAGTTAAAACGAATGATTACAGAAAACAGAAATTTGTCTCAAGGCAGTAAGTCTTGTTTTAAGGTAGGGGCCAGGCTGAGAGCTAATTACAAAAATGTGGATCTAGTTACTACATCCAGAATATCTCTTCTTCTTAGGTGTGTGGGTCTAATCCATGAGTGGCCAGTGTATACGACTACAGCTAGTCATGTATAGTGCAAGACACCTGGAAACCACACGAGGCCTGTACCTTCTGAGGTCTTCTCCTTCCCTAAGACCCAAAGTTCATCACAGACCACAGCAGGCATGGTCAAGAGGCAAGACGGACGATGCAGTCATAGAATGGCTCTCCAAGGCAGTGGATCAAACACCCTTCTGCTAACATGTGAATTCCAGTAAAGGAGAGAATTTAGTGAGACCCATCATAGTAGACTATACACACAGAAAACAGAGCAATTTGAGGGTAAATAAAAAGAATGCCCAAATGGTAATAAATCTCTGGTGGGAGATCTGAGATTCTCTATTATTCTATTTTATATAACCAATTCATTTCTTACTGGTTTCCTTTTCACATGATTATAAACTGTATATTAGAGGTACCCTACCATTTTCTCCCTAAAAATCAGCAGACCGGTCTCATAAAAATATAGCCAAAGTGTGATGGGGAGATAGGGCAAAATGCTATTTGTCTCCCAGTGTCCATTATCCATATCTTTCAGATTTTTGGCTGCGCGTGTGGCTCCCCAAAATGAAGTTTATATTTCCTAGCCTCCCTTATAAGTAGGTGTGGCCATATAATTCAATTCTGGCCAGTAGGTAAGCAGAATGATCTTGAGCAACTTCTGAGAAATGTCTGTAAAGTGGTGATACTATAAAATTTATCAACCAAACTGGGACACTTGAGAGTAAAAGTGAGTGCTAAAAAATTAAAATTTTATACTTTTTGAAACATGTATTTATTTTTTAAAGTTTATTTATTTTGAGAGAGAGTGAGCGAGCACACATGCATTAGTTGGGCAGGGGCAGTGAGGGGGCAGGAAGACACCTGAGCAGGCTCTGTGACATTAGCACGGAGCCCTGTGCTTAATAGGCTGAGGCACTCAGGTGCCCCGAAACACGTATTTATTAACTAATAAATGATTTTATTATGTTGGTGGGCTTGTTAACAAGTTCTACTCAAAAACTATTTTCAAAAATGAAATTTAAAAAGAGAAAAATATATCCATATACATTACAACAAAATAAAAAAGAACTTTATATTGATCATCTGAGGATTAAAAAATAACCAGCAAAATAATTATTCTTGGTAAATATTCACATACTCTAATTCATCTCTAATCTTGTGTAACTAGCATTTTTCTGAAGAATGCGCTTTTATCTTATTTTTTTTGAAAGATTTTATTTTAAAGAAATCTCTACACCCAATGAAGGGCTCGAACCTACAACCCCGAGATCAACAGTCACATGCCTCTACTGACTGAGCCAGCCAGACGTCCCTGAAGAATGTGCTTTTAAAAATACAGCATTTAGGGGCACCTGGGTGGTTCAGTCAGTTAAGCATCTGACTTCGGCTCAGGTCATGATCTCATGGTTCATGAGTTTGGGTCCTGCATCGGGTGAGCATGAGCCTCAACTTCAGGTGAACATGAGCCTCACTTTGGATGAGCCCCACTTCTCTCTCTCTCTCTCTCTCTCTCTCCCCCTCTCTCTGCCCTTGCTCACTTGCTCCTTTTCTCTCTCACAAAAAAAAAAAAAATTACAAAGAAAATATGGCATTTAAAAATAAAACTGCCAGCAATATTCTTCACAGTTGCAGTTTATGACTAATATGAAATTATTGATATCTTCATTTGATTTTATTGGTAGACCATAATATTTTTAATTGAGAAAATGCTCATTCTACCAGTTCTGAGTTACCCGGTAAGCTCTAAGCAAATTTCCAAAGTGGAACAGAAACTCAATTCTAATTTTTTAAAAAAAAATTTTAAATGCTTATTTATTTTTGAGAGAGAGAGAGAGAGAGAGAGAGAGAGAGAGAGAGAGAGAAAGAGAAAGAGAGAGTATGAGTGGGCAAGGGGTAGAGAGAGGGAGACACAGAATCCACAGCAGGATCCAGGCTCTGAGCTGTCAGCACAGAGCCTGTCGCAGGGCTCGAACTCAAGAACCGTGAGGTCATGACCTGAGCTGAAGTCGGACACTTAACCTAGTGAGCCACCCAGGCGCCCCCTAAATTTTTTTAAGTGGGCTTCATGCCCAGTGCAGAGCCCAACACAGGGCTTGAACTCATGACCCTCAGATCAAAACCTGAGCTGAGATCAAGAGTTGGATGGTTACCCAACTGAGCCTGCCACCCAGGTGCCCCTCAATTCTGATTTTTTAAATATTGTAAAGTGTAACTATTCTAGCCCAAATATTTTCAAGGTACTGTCTTTTTGCTTCCTTCAGAGTACCTTCTTTTGACAAATATTTTTATAAGACAAAGCTTGTCAAATAAATTATCTCTACAATTCTTTTGAATGCTTTGCTAAAATTAGATGCTACAAAATCTAGGCCTTCTCAATTTCATTTCATTCATGTGTGTGTATAATTTATTCAAAATAGGCGCACTACCAAAAGATTCTTCCTGCAAGGTGAGATATTCCAAATCACAATTACATAATTTAAAATTTTAATCTTGGGTAGCATTTGAGTTCTTACTATTTATTTTGTTGTGCTCCTTCCTTGCTTTTGCAAAGAAAAAATCCAATGGGATTTTCATTAACTGTAATTCCTTGATTGTTTAGGGAATTCATTATAATTCCCTAAAAGTTTCATTTTGTGTTCTATTTGTTGAACCCTCGATTTCAGATTTCCAATTGATTCTGAACAAGATGTCATTAAAATTTATAAAAAAGTTCAATACCATTGTTGGGCATAAAGATTTTGAAAATCTGATGAATGACAGGCAACAAAGACAGAAGGAACATACTGCAGTGCTGAACTATGTTTTGTACTCAACACCAAAATCCCCAAAATCATGTAGTTCAAAGACTTGAACATAAAAATACTCGTAAATATTTATAACAATTCCATCTATTGCAATTACTAGAATGTGGACACTTGTTTGGATGCAATTATGAGTTACGGGTATGCCACAACCAGTTCCAAGTACTCCACAGGAATCTCAATGTAGTAAGAACCTTGTTTTTACCACAACACTGTGTGTACCTCAGCAAAATGTGTACTTGTATTATTATTATAAACTAGTAATTTTATCTTCCATGTTGTACTTCAAGCTGAATTTCTGATCTCACTCATAATGGCTTAATCTCTGGTAGAATATACTTTCAGAAGCTTTACCTTGATTCCATGAATGGATGAAAAAAATAAAACATTTTTTGAATTAACTAAAATGATTCAATTATTTGAAGTACCTGATGACAGTCAACTAAAACTGGAATTATTTAACTGTTTGCAAAGTTTTTCTTTGGCCAATGGGGCCAAGAAATATAAAGTTATCGCTTCCCTTATTCCTATGTGCACATAAAAACTTGTAGCTGAAGGGTGCCTGGGTGTCTCAGTCAGTTAAGCGTCTGACTCTTGATTTCGGCTCAGGTCATGATCTCATGGTTCACGAGTTCAAGCCCTGCATCGGGCTATGTGTTGATAGCGTGGAGCCTGCTTGTGATTCTCTCTTTCTCTCTGTCCTTCCCCTGCTTGCTCTCTCTCTCTCTCTCTCTCAAAATAAATAAATTAAAAAAAACCCACAAAACCCATAGTTGAAAATGAGTGAAATTAATTTAGAAAAATAGACATCTGTCTAAACAAAAGTTAGGCTTCACAGCGAGGTATGTGTATATACATTCTGCAGTGGCATGTGTGAAACCCTCATCCTCAGGAAGTCTTCTTAAAGTAACTGCTAACTTTGGAAATAGATCCTGATACTTTTTCAGCAGATTTGATACTTCTTGTTTTCATGCGGTCAGTGATAACAAAATGGCCTCCACAGTGGATAGTAAATGCCAACATTTTATGAGAATTACACATTCCTTACCAACTATCTTAATACTTTAAAAAAAAAAAAAAGAAATATATAGTTTTTAGCTTATTGTTGCCAGAAGGGTTCACTGCAAAAAACAAAGCGTTGCCAAACAATCAAACAGTTACAGGTTAACACTGCACAAGCAAGGGTGCTCAGTCTACTCTCTACCGCCTCCCCTGATCAGCCTTGATTTTCCATATGTAACTCACAGACACCTAACTTCCACCTTACTCTGCTTCCCACTGAGCTTTTGGACTGGTGACTTGGTGACTCTCAAAGGCCATACATGGGCCACAGTGCGGTTGGCTGATACATCAAGTGGCCCACTGCTGGGCCAGCAGTGCCAAAAACTTCCACACCTGATACAGGGAGAAGTTAACTGTTAACCTTGACATTCAGGACACTTCGTTGTACCACCAACTGCCTTGTGTGCTATCCTTGATTGGGAGGTGTCTGGCAAGTTATTTCTGCTTGTCCTCCAGATTTAATATCACCTTACCATGAGAACACTCTCCACTGTACACGGTTCTCACATACTATTAGCTTAGATGAGACAAAAACTGAGGCGGAGGTTGGAAGTATAAAGTAGACATCTATGAAACCCATCCTGGCTCATTCTAATGTAATTATTAATCGTCCTCTGTTAAAAAAAATTCCAGGACAAATGTTAAGTCAGATGGGATTCTGGGACAGCAGACATATACTGACACTGTCCTTAGCAAACCAGGATGTACCCTCATTTGATCTTTAGGAGAAGGAGACCTGTCCTTCTCTGTCCTTCCTCCTCCTCCCTTCCTATTGACCGGAGTGAGAACATGATGACAGCTATTTGGGGCCATAAATAAAGTAGTAAGACAGGGATGGCAGAGGAGTAAGACAGAAAAAGCCCAGGTTCTTGACTCTGTAGACTCAATCCTGGACTGTTTAGTCCTGGATATTTTTACATGAGAAAGAGTGATTCTGTCTTGTTTAGGCCACTGTTATTTTACAGCTAAACCTGATTCAAATTCATATATAAGGAATAACTCTATAATCTTTCTAGAAAGCAGCTTGCCAATACGCTAAAAATGTTTAAGCCCTTTGAACCATTTTTAGGTATTTATCTTAACAAAATAATCTGGAATGAGGAAAACTGATATGTAAAGATGTTTATTGCATATCTATTTATGACAGTAAAAAATTAGAAGCAACTTAAATTCCAAAAATGAGAAATTTGTTAAAGAAGTGGTATTACATCTAAATAACTGAATATTGGGGTGCCTGAGTGGTTCAGTCAGTTAAGCATCTGACTTTGGCTCAGATCATGATTTTGCAGTTCGTGAGTTCGAGCCCTGTGTCGAGCTCTGTGCTGACAGCTCAGAGTCTGGAGCCCGCTTCAGATTCTGTGTCTCCTCCTCTCTCTGCCCTTTCCCCACTCATGCTCAGTGTCTGTCTCACAAAAATAAACCAACAAATAAATAAATAACTGAATATTACGCAACCATTAACAAGTTTGTGAAAAGTGTTAATAACATGGGAATGTGCCCACATCATAATATGAAGCAGGAAAAAATAGGCAGGATTAAAAAAACCTTACAATGTTAGTTCTCACCTATGTTACAACATGAAGGTAGGAGTAAGCAAACAAACAAAAAGCCTGAGAGGAAATACATCACAATATTAACTAACAGTGGTTGTCTCTGGATAGTGAGATAATAGGTAATATTTGTTTATAGATATACTTTGTGTTATTTAACCATACTGATATAGTTAACAAATAATTAATTACAACCAGCAGAAAAAGAAGTTAATTTTAAAACTCCTTCTTGGCATTTGTGTTTTACCTGATGTGGACATTGCCACCACCATCATCCCAATTTTACTGAGCATCCACACGTGGGGGGCTGGGGCAGCAGGGCATACAGACCTCCACAGCTCCAGCAGTCAACCAAGAGCCACCTAAAGGTCACCCAGACATAAGCAAACCCTGCCCGGTATTACCTTGGTGTTCTGTAGCAGAGCTAGTCCGTTGCAGGCATTTGCTAGAAGAAAGTCTCCACTCAGGATAGCTATTTTATTTCCAAATTGCATGTCTTTCAGTGGTCCATCAGAGGATTGCAATTCACTTAAATTTACTATCCCACGATGTACGAGGAGAGCAGTGTGGATAAGTTCTGTGATCTCTGCCAAACTTCTTTGACTAAAACGTGAAAGTAAGACTTGTCTGAGTGTCAAGAAAACCATCATATCGGTAATGTCAGACTTCAGTTTTTAACAATAAAATATTTCAATGGCTAGTCTCTCTCTCTCTTTTTTAGATTATTCTTTTTTAATGGAGTTTTTAATAGAGGCCTCTCTACTGATCACTTTGGTATCTATACTCAGATTTTTTTTTTTCAGTATTTACTTATTTTTGAGAGAGAGACAGAACATGAGTGGAGGAAGGTCAGAGAGAGAGGAATACACAGACTCCAACCCAGGCTCCAGGCTCTGAGCTGTCAGCACAGAGCCTGACATGGGGCTTGAACTCAGGAACTATGAGATCATGACCTGAGCCGAGATCAAGAATTGGACACTTAACCAACTGAGCCACCCAGGCACCCGTATAAGCAGATCTCGACATGTTCCTTCCCTGGAAAATTCCTCACCCTCCATGCCATGAATAACCAGGATTCCTCAGAGAGAAGCTGGGCAGTGGAGCCCACCCTCCAGAGATCCATTTAGATGATCTGTTCTCAGCATACCTTTCCCACCTCTGTAATTTTAGGATATCTAAAAATCCTTACTAGGATCTAATGAAACTCCAATTTAAGGGGGGAACATAACCTGTGTCAAGCATTAAGCAAAGCACTTCTACACATTATCTTTTTTAACCCTAATGCAAAGCTATGGGATTTACAGAGATGAATATATCCATAGTTCTTTTCCTTCAAAGACCTTACATTTCAGAATACAAAGCCAAGATATATATCTACAGTAGTAAAGAAAATAGAGAAGGCCCTCGAGGAGCCTATAGTATAGTACTGTATCAGATGGGATCTCAAGAAATGTTTCTTTTTTAATATTTTTCTATAGTTTGGACATTTTCTCTAATAACAAAAGCATTATTTTAAAATCATAAAAAAATTACTAAAATATTTAAATTTCACAACCATCCTATGATAGGTATTACTAATTCCTTTTTACAGGTGAGAAAATTGCTGCACACCGTTAAATGATTTTCCCAAAGGCACACAGTAATGTAGAGCTCGAAATCTGTTGGAATCTGTTACAAACAGCTCATGTGAATCACACCTCTTGGCTTCCATGCCCCTGTGTTGTCCCATCCACACTAACTCTGGGTTTGGCCATATTAACTGACTTTGGCCAAAAAGACCTTAGCAAACATGACACAAGCAAGCCTAAAAAATGCTTCTGTATTAAGACTCGTCCAAAGCAGTCACATGAGTGACCCTAGGTAGAAGAACCATCTGGTCAATCCACAGAATGTGCAATAAAATGACTATTTCAAATTAGTAAATTATAGGGTAGTTTGCTATGCAGCAACAGATATCTGATACAGAAACTAGTATATCTGGGATGGCGTGCTGTTCAACAAAAGCCTAAAATATGTGTCAGTGGCTTTGAGTCTGAATGGTGGGTTCTAAATGTGAAAGCTAAAGAGACAGCAAATTCTTAGTGGAAGCTAGAAAGGCAGTGAAGAAATTGTTACTGGAGACTGAGAAGGGACATGTTATGTTAGAAGGTAGTGAAACAACTGGCAAAACTATTGCCTATGGTAACTTGAAAAATAGAAAACGTATAATAAAATTATGTATCTGGATAAGAGGATTACCAGGCAGAATGATGAAATGTCATCTGGATTATTTCAGCTGTGTACAAGGTACAAGGTACAAGAGAGATGAGCTAAAGGGAGAATTGTGAGTTTGGAAGCAGTTTAGAGGACCTGTGAAGGAGAAAAGACTTGCTAGGATGAAAAGAGAACCTTTACATTTCCAGTCTCTTCAGAAAAAAAGACTTCAAAGAAAGAAATGGTATTAGGAAAAAAAATCAAATCAAAACTACAGCTATAAGACCTTTTCTAAAGACCTAACAAATTTAAGTTGATGCCTGATTGACCCCTTTGGCTAGACAAAAGGTCTCTAAGAATTTTAAGGGTATTGTCCCATAGGAGCCTTATACTCAACCTAAAGTAGACATGTCTACCTCAAAAAAGAACTATGGATATGTATTTTAGGGTACGGAATGAACGTTAATGACATTCACAGAAATCCCAAAAAGCTTCTGAGGGAGTTGTATGAGCTTCAACTCAAGTGACAGTTGACAGTTCAAAAGGAAGAAAGGAAAAAGAAAAAAGAAAAAAAGGAGCTTCTAAACCAACTTTCCATGGACAAGCAATCAGGCTGAGACAGCTACTCAAATACAAGTATGAGTCATCTTTTTTTTTTTTTTTTAAATGTTTATTTGAGAGACTGTGTGTGAGTGCACGAGTACACTAGTGGGAGAGGGGCAGAGACAGTGAGAGAGAATCCCAAGCAGTCTCCCCATTGTCAGCCCAGAGCCTGACACGGGGCTCAATCTCATAAACCGTGAGATCATGACCTGAGCTGAAATCAAGAGTCAGACACTTAACTGACTGAACCACCCAGGAGCCCCATCTTGTCTCTTTTTTTAATTGGAAGTATAGTTAACACATAGTGTTACATTAGTTTCAGGTGTATAACATAGTAATTTGACAAGTCTATATGTTATGCTATTTTACCACAAGTATAGCTATCTCTAAATCATTTCTTCCTGAAAATTTTCAGGGAAAATAGTTTGGAGGGCAAAGGATTCTGGAGTACAATGGTTGGGGAATCTCTCCCAGGAAACAGTCTGGGCCCTAGTCAAAAAATATTCTTTACTTCTAGAGTAGGAGGTCCTGATAATAGGTGCCCAGCTGGATTTCAGAATTACTATGGGCAAATGACTGTTATGTGCTTCCCAATTCTCCCTCTTTAAAAAAAATTTTTTTTAATGTTTGTTTATTTTTGACAGAGAGAGAGAAATGGAGCATGAGCCGGGGAGGGGCAGAGAGAGAGAGGGAGACACAGAATCCAAAGCAGGCTCCAGGCTCCAAGCTGTCAGCACAGAGCCCAACGCGGGGCTTGAACTCACAGACTGTGAGATCATGACCTGGGCCAAAGTCAGACACTCAACCGACTGAGCCACCCAAGCGCCCCATTAATGGAAGTGACTATTGTGGTTGTCTTGTTCCTGACTCACTATTCCAAACTGGATGTGTAGTAATGGTAGGGGTAGTAACTTATCCTTTTAGTTCCTTGGACTGAGGAGCTGCACCCCTGGAGCCACATCCACATCTGGACCTAATGAAACATATGAGATTATGAGATCACGGACCTTGAGCTCGATGCCATGAAATACACGAGACTTTGGGGCTTAGGGAGGTGGTAAGTATATTTTGCATAAGGAAGGAATGTGGATCACGGGGACCTGAAGGTGGACTGTGGCAGATGGTTATACCAATGTCCACCAATGAATCATACCTCCTGACATCCATGTCACATATCCTCCTTGATTAACTCTGAGTTGATTATATGACTTGTTTGGCCAATAGAAAACCAGCAAATGCAGGATAAAATCCAAAGGTCTTGTAAGCGTTTTGCACCGGGGCTTACCCTCTCGGTATGCTATCCCAAGACTACTTGTGAAGAAACCTAGTCTAGCCTCCTTAAGAATGAAAGACAACATGGAGAGAGGCCTACCTTTCCTAACCATGCCCACCCTCCAGTTGACCTACCGGGCAAATGCAGCCACATAAATAAACCCAGGAGAAACCAGCAGACGATGAGTTCAGCCAACCTACAGAACTATGAGAAATAAAATGGTTACAGTTTTAAGTCACCAAGTTTTGGGGCAGTTTGTTATGTAATATAACTGATAGAGACTTCAAAGTTCAACCTGTTTCCACTATACCTAGGCTGCTTCCTAGATATGCCAGTTGAAAGATTCTTACTTGACATATCTTTGAAAGCCATGGAAAGAAAAGCAAAAACGCGCTACTGGGACCTCATCAAGATAAAAAGTTTCTGCACAGAAAAGGAAACAATCAACAAAACTAAAAAGTAACTGACAGAATGGGAGAAGATATTTGCAAATGACATATAGAATAAAGGATTAGTATCCAAAATCTATAAAGAACTTACCAAACTCAACACCTGAAAAACAAATAATCCAGTGAAGAAATGAGAAGACATGAATAGACACTTTTCCAAAGAAGACATCCAGATGGCTAACAGACACATGAAAAGATGCTCAACATTGCTCATCATCAGGGAAACACAAATCAAAACACAATGAGATACCACCTCACACCGATCAGAAAGGCTAAAATTAACAACTTAGGAAACAACAGATGTTGGCGAGGATGTGGAGAAAGGGAACCCTATTGCACTGTTGGTGGAAATGCAAACTGGTGCAGCCACTCTCGAAAACAGTATGGAGGTTCCTCAAAAAATTAAAAATAGAACTACCCTAAAAAAAAAAAACAAAAACAACAACAACAAAAAAACCCTACCCTACAATCCAGCAATTGCATTACTAAAAATTTATCCAAAGGATACCAAAATGCTAATTCGAAGGGGCACATGCACCCCAATGTTTAGAGTAGTGCTATCAACAACAACCAAATTATGGAAAGAGCCCAAATATTTATGAACTGATAAATGGATTACGATGTGGTGCGTGCGCACATGTAATGGAATATTACCCAGCGATGAAAAAGAAAATGAAATCTTGCCATTTTTAGCAATGTACATGGAACTGGAGGATATTCTGCTAAGTGAAATTTGAGAAAAGTAACAGATGAACATAGGGGAAGGGAAGGAAAAATAAGAAAAAAAGAGAGGGAAGCAAACCGTAAGAGACTCTTAAATACAGAGAACAAACTGAGGGTTGATGGGGGTGGGGGTGGAGTGAGGGGTATGGGTTAATTGGGCAACGGGCATAAAGGAGGACACTTTGCAGGATGAGCACTGGGTGTTATATGTAAGAGATGAATCATTGGGTTCTACTCCTGAAGTCAAGACTACACTGTATGTTAACTTGAGAATAAAAATAATATATAAATAAATGAATAAATAAATAGGGCATTTCATTCAAATTTGAGAAAACTTAGAAAATAAGTATAAAGTATAAGAAAAAGTATTTAAAAATATAAACAATTTTCTCTGAATAAGGTACATTTGTGCTGGGCCATGGGTGATAGGTATGATTTCTATAGCTGGAGATAAAGGGTAGAGAAAAGACAGTGATTAGGAATCCTAGAATAAGGGAGAAGAGAAATCAAGGCTTCGTGAAGGCAAGAGTAGAAAATGTGACCAGAGGGTGAGGAGGTGAGTTTGGCCAGAGTATAGGGTCTGTATGGATAAGTGACTAGGTTACATTAGGATAAAGGGTCTGTACTTTGTTATACACGCAGTGCTTTTGAGAAGGAGGGATGATACATTTTTAAAAAATGAGGGGCGCCTGGGTGGCGCAGTCGGTTAAGCGTCCGACTTCAGCCAGGTCACGATCTCGCGGTCCGGGAGTTCGAGCCCCGCGTCGGGCTCTGGGCTGATGGCTCAGAGCCTGGAGCCTGTTTCTGATTCTGTGTCTCCCTCTCTCTCTGCCCCTCCCCCATTCATGCTCTGTCTCTCTCTGTCCCAAAAATAAATAAACGTTGAAAAAAAAAATTAAAAAAAAATGATTTAGGAAAAATATTCTGAAGGTGATATGTAGAAGAATATGAAAAAGTAGATAATGAAAGTACAGAGATGGGGGGTGGGGGGAAAGAAGCTATTACAAAGATCCAAGGGAAATGTAACAAAAGGGCTTGACCTAAATGTCAAATTTAAGCATTTGACTTAGGACAACCTTAAGATATGGAGACAAATAAATACACAATAAACGGTACTAGATTAACAACTATGATACAATAATTACATAAAGACACAGTTATATAAAATAAAGGAGCCAGACAACTAGGCATCTACAAAAAAAAAAAAAAAATCACATTTTTAATTTCCTTTGTTAAAAAACAGTATTTGTAAAAATGACCCAGTGGACGTTCTGTACTTGATTACAAATTGGGGGGTAGGAGAAAATGAACCAGTGAGTTAAGCAGCTTCTAAAGAAAGAATAAATTTGTGGTTTCAACGAAAACCTCATTACATCCCAAAGAAAATCACCAGTGATGGAAGCTTAGAGGTCTACTGAGAAGTTAACAGAAAACATTTAAAAACAAACAAACATTTAAAATTATGTTCTAAAAAAGTAACTGAAAGAAAAATGTATTTTTATCCTGTTCTCCAGTTTACAATACCAATCACTGTAAAAATCCACATTGTCATATTTCACAAAAATTGCACAATGGGACTGTGGGCAAGTATATTAACTCAGGAAAGGTTAAGCACTGGGCAGCTGTCTCATTCAGTCAGCTTATGAAAGAACGTAATAAGCAGGCATGCAAAAACTTGTAGGTGTTCTGAATTACCCTGAGGATGAAACTAAGTGATTATGAGCTTTTAATAAAGACACTTCTTATCACAAAGCAGCATTCATTAAATAAATAGCAGTCTTTAAATGCCACATGGTCAGAATCAACAAAAACATTGCAATAGTAAAAGTGAAAAGCCATAATTTGTACAATAACCACAATTTACAAAGAACTTTCATTTATATTATCTACTTGTGATTCTAATTACAGCAGGTCTGGGGAGGTCAAATACTTGATCAAGAACATCCAGTTTGTAAAGGACAAAGTTGGAACTCAGAGCCACCTTGTCATAATGACCAGTGATAATTTAAAATGTTTATTTACATAATGAATAGTAAATGAGGAGGGAAAAAAGGCCAAAGTTACCAATGTTACCAACATTGGTATATGCCCACCAAAACGTGTCCAATTTTCATCCCTAGTTCTAAGCACTACGGAAGAGAATTTTCTAGGAGAGAGTATATTATAAATAGATTTGACTCTTTTTGTTGATAATAACTGGGAAAAGTAATCAAGTTGTTTCCAACTCATTTGATCAGAACCATTTATCAAGTGATGTAGCCCAGTCAGGAATCTGGGTAACAGTGCTACTTCTGTCGGTAACATCACACAGTTCAGGGGCAAATTCCTTAAACTCTTAGGACCTGGGTCTTCTCATCACTGAAAGAGAAACAATTCTTCCCAGTTCCCAAATCCTAAGATTCAGGGCTTGAAAGTAAATAATTACCTAGACTGGCAGTTAACAGTTACAAAGAGACAAAAATATTACTAACACTACTTTTCTACAAAAAATAGAAATGAAATGATCTGTCATCTTTTAAATCTGTCCTGCAATTCCACTATCTGGTACTGTGCTCTCAATTTCTAAGATTTTATCATCAGATAAACAACTCTAGATCACATTATGCAAGAGTATAATTTAGTGTACAGCAGAGAAGTGACAGTATGAAAGAATTTGGGAAATTTTTCTTCTCATTATCTTCTTCCTGTTTTAGCCACCCAAAGCAATCTAGTAAACTTTCAATGTACTGGATTTTAAAAATTATCTTAAATAAAAGTCTTCATGCCATTTTATGTACATATATTTTAGTACTCTTGGGTATTTTTCATGCTAAATCTTGATTGGAAAAGAGTCACAAATGAATACCACTTATGTTAAATAATCAGAGTAGGGAAGTAATTACCACATTGAATGAAACTGAGGATTAATCAATGTTTCTACAAAAATTTCCACCAAATCACTTTCTTTCAGTTATATTAAACAACTCCATCTGTTTTGATCCATTTTGTCCCAACATTTCTCCAAATTTTTTAGCATCCTAGTTTCAGACGTAAGGATGGAAGACATTGCTAGTTACCTTTCCATTCTTATGTTCCTCACTACCAATATATGTTTGATTATATATAAAGTGACAATGTACTCACTTAAAAATACCTCTCCAAGATGTCTTGAGGCTAGTAGTAATCATGTAGCACCATCTGGCCAAAGAATGTAAGCAGAAACCTACTAGGTAGGATTTCTGAGAAATCTCCTGAGTTCCTGATGTTAGGGGACAGATTCAGCTGGTTTGCATCTTTGGCAATCTGGGTTTACCCCTTCTTTCTGTCTGGAAGATGGCACAGCTACCTGGGAGTGCAGAAGAGACTTAAGGATCCTAAAGAGGGCCCCCAACCTAAGGAGAGTAGGGCAGGAAGAACGGAGAAGTCTGAGCCCCTAATGACTTACTTCTTTGAGAGTTATACCAGGTCTGATGTGCCCGCCTCTAGACTTCTTGTTAGCTGAGATAAACACTGCACTCTTTTAACCTACTGTTGTTAGAGTCCTGTTCTATGCAGCCAGATAGCTTCCTGAAAGATATGGTTAATGAAAACTACACCACAAAAGATGGTGAAGAGTTTATGTTCATACATCTACACTCTGGTTTTATTCACTTAATATTATCTCTTGTAGCTAGTTCTACATCATCTACAAACAGAGAATCTCCTTGTTCTTTTTTTTTTCTTTTTAAATAGAATCTCCTTGTTCTATTTAACATTTCTATAGAGGTCCACTGTGTAGTTGTGCCATACGACTTTTTTTATTCTTTGCCATACAACTTTTGCTGTCATAGGGTAAGTGATAAATAGATTTCTGTATAAGGAACTTTTAAGACTCGGCCCACGTGTCACTTCTGTGATGTTTTCCCATACTTTCCAGAGTTAACTCCTCCTGTGCTTGAAAGTCTTTGAACATAGCTATCATTTATTGTACTATCCTGTAATTATTTCTTTAGCCATCTATCTTCCTGCTCCCTCTCTCCCTCACTACACTGTAAATTACACTATCCTATTTCTCTAGGCTGGCTACAAATATTTGTTAAATGAATAACTCTTTAATTAGCAATCAATTTTATAAATGTATAGGGGATTATTCTCATTCCTCCTTTCAAAAGGGAAGGATGATATAAACTAAAAAGTCAGGTTCATAGCATCAAAGTGACCCCAGAGGTCAATTAACCTCAATCACCCTTTTCAGGGATGGATGAGTGATAACTACCTCACAGGAGCCAGGTTTGCTGACAAATAGTTTTAATTATTGGAAATTGTTCTTTATATTAATGTGAAGTCTCTTAAAATGTTTTACTTTTAGGGGCCCCTGGGTGGCACAGTCGGTTAAGCGTCCGACTTCAGCCAGGTCACGATCTCGCGGTCCGCGAGTTCGAGCCCCGCGTCGGGCTCTGGGCTGATGGCTCAGAGCCTGGAGCCTGTTTCCGATTCTGTGTCTCCCTCTCTCTCTGCCCCTCTCCCGTTCATGCTCTGTCTCTCTCTGTCCCCAAAATAAATAAACGTTGAAAAAAAAAAATAAAAAAATAAAAAAAAAATGTTTTACTTTTAAGTTGGTGTTAAAACAGAAGGGTCAATTATGTTTCACTACATAGGCAAGGGAGATAAAAAAAAACCAATGGAGTCTTCTCTTTCTTTCTCTATTTTTTTTCTCTTTTTCTTCCTCCTTCCCTCCTTGCTTTCCTTCTTTTTGAGAGGATTAAGAAAACACAGAAAAGTACAGAAAATAATACAATAAATGACTAATATTCCATTTAGAAATAACAAATGTTTGGGGCACCTTGGTGGCTCAGTTGGTTAAGCATCCGACTTTGGCTCAGGTCATGATCTCAGCATTGGTGGGTTTGAGCCCCATGGTGGGCTCTGTGCTGACAGCTCAGAGCCTGGAGCCTCCTTCAGATTCTGTGTGTGTGTGTCTCTCTCTCTCCCCTCCCCTGCTCATGTTCTGTCTGTCTCTCTCTCTCTCAAAATAAACATTAAAAACAACAACAACAAAGGTTTACACTGTCATTTAGAACAGTTTTTAAAGACACATTTTAAAAAATGTTTATTTATTTTTGAGAGAGAGAGAGTGCACACATGCACGTGTGTGAGCAGGGGAGGAGCACAGAGTGAGAAGGAGAAAGAGAATCCCAGGCAGGCTCTGTGCTGTCAGCGCAGAGTCAGATGTAGGGATCAATCTCACGAACCATGAGATCATGACTTGAGTTGGGATCAAGAGTTGGATGCCTAACAGACACTTAAGTGAATGGAACAGAATAGAGAACCCAGAAATGGACCCACAGATGTATGGCCAACTAATCTCTGACAAAGCAGGAAAGAATATCCAATGGAATAAAGACAGTCTTTTCAGGAAAATTGTTGGGAAAATTGTACAGTGACATGCAGAAGAATGAACCTGATCCACTTTCTTATACCATACACAAAAATAAATTCAAAATGGATGAAACCCTAAATGTAAGACAGAAAGCCTTCAAAATCCTCGAGGAGAAAGCAGGCAAAAACCTCTTTGACCTTGACCGCAGCAACTTCTTACTCAACACATTTTCAGAGGCAAGGGAAACAAAAGCAAAAATGAACTACTGGGACCTCATCAAGATAAAAAGCTTTTGCATGGAGAAGGAAACAATAAGCAAAACTAAAAGGCAAGCAATGGAATGGGAGAAGATATTCAAATGACATATAAAATAAAGGGTTAGTATCCAAAATCTGTAAAGAACTTATCAAACTCAACACCGAAAAAACAAATAATCCAGTGAAGAAACGGGCAAAAGACATGAATAGACACTTTTCCAAAGAAGACATCCAGATGGTTAACAGACACATGAAAAAATGATCAACATCACTCATAATCAGGGAAATACAAATTAAAACCACAATGAGATACCACCTCACTCTAGTCAGAATGGCTAAAATTAACAACTCATGCAACAACAGATGTGGGCAAGGATGCAGAGAAAGAGGATCTCTTTTGCACTGCTGGTGGGAATGCAAGCTGGTGCAACCACTATGGAAAAGAGTACGGAGGCGCCTCAAAAAATTAAAAATAGAACTACTCTACGACCTAGCAATTGCACTACGAGGTATATACCCAAGGGATACAGGCATGCTGTTTTGAAGGGGCACATGCAACCCAATGTTTACAGAAGAGCTATTGTCAATAGCCAAATTATGGGAAGAACCCAAATGTCCTTTGACAGATGAATTGATAAAGAAGATGTGTGTGTGTGTGTGTGTACACACACACACACACACAATGGAGTATTACTCAGCAATCAAAAAGAACGAAATCTTGCCATTTGTAACAACGTGGATGGAACTAGAGGGTATTATTCTAAGTGAAATAAGTTAAAGACAAGTATCACATGACTTCACTTATATGAGGAATTTAAGATACAGGATGAACATGAGGGAAGGGAAGTAAAAAAGAATATAAAAACAGAGAGGGGGACAAAACAAAAGACTCTTAAATACAGAGAACAAACTGAGGGTTGCTGGAGGGGCTTTGGATGGGGGGATGGGCTAAATGAGTAAGAGACATTAAAGGAAGACACTTGTTGAGATGAGTACTGGGTGTTATACATAGGGGATGAATCAGTGAAATCTACTCCTGAAAACATTGTTGCATTGTATGCTAAATAACTTGGATGTAAATTAAAAGAGAAAAAACAAAGAGTCAGATGCTGGGTGACTGAGCCACCCGAGCACCTCAAATATGCATTTTTTAAAAAACCTTTTTATCCTGGGAATTTTCAAATATACCAAAGTGGAAAATACAGCATAAGGAACCTGTGTGGACCCTAATTTTGTTTCAGCTGCACCTTTCACTCTTTTTCAGGTTGTTTTGAAGTAAATGCACATATCATGTCATTTGACATGAAAATACTGAAAATACTTCAAATATCCAATTTTTAAAATGCCTAGGAGCAATTATGGTTCCCACTTACTAAATTATTTATTACTAAAAATGAAAAAGATCAGCAATTAATAACTAAATTATTAATTACTTTGAGCCAATTAATTACTGTATGCTGAGTACTTTATGTAATATGATTTTGCAAACATAACAATAATTCAATGAATAGATTAATAAATAAAATAAGGTAAAACTCACAACAGCTCTCTGAGGTAAGCATTATTATATCTACTGTGCAGAAAGGAGTTTGGCTGGCAGGCTAACTTGCTCAAGTTCACATAGCTAGTGAAATGCAGAGCCACAAGCTTGGGGCTCTCTGATTCTAAAGCCCTGGCTCCTTGCATATCAAAAGCAAACTAATAAAAATCCCAAATACAAAATGTACAAAATTCAGGGTTTTCTAAACATGTTAAGATGGTAGGCAAGAATCATTTATTAAAAATCATTTTCTTTGAAGGTGCAGGGGGTGCTCAGTTGTTTGAGTGCCCGACTCTTGATTTTGGCTGAGGTCATGACCCCAGGGTCATTGGATCGAGCTCCGTGCTGAGCGTGGAGCCTGCTTAAGATTCTCTCTCTCTCTGACTCTGAAAAAATGAGAACAAACTGAGGGCTGATGGGGGGTGGTAGTGAGGGGAGGGTGGGTAATGGGTATTAAAGAGGGCATCTTCTGGGATGAGCACTGGGTGTTGTATGGAAACCAATTTGACAATAAATTTCATATATTTAAAAAAAAAAGATTCTCTCTCTCTCTCTTTCTCTGCTCTTCTCCTCTGATCATGTACATTCTCTCTAAAGTAAAAATTTTTTGGGGGGGGGTGCCTGAGTGGCTCAGTCAGTTAAGTGTCCAATTTTGGCTCAGGTCATGATCTCACAGTTTGTGGGTTTGAGCCCCGCATCGGGCTCTCTGCTGACAGCTCAGAGCCTGGAGCCTGCTTTGGATTCTCTGTCTCCCTCTCTCTCTCTGCTCCTCCCCTGCTTGTGCATGCTCTCTCTCTAGCTCTCTTTAAAAAAATAAATAAAATAAAATAAAATTTTAATGGTTAAAATCATTTTCTGAATCTTAAAATATTTTTTTACATTGGAAAGATAACTTTTATGATGTCAGAATAAATTTGAAAATTTCAAAGAAAATTTTGGAAAAGAAAACAAGATGCCTGCCACTCTAGATTCTAAAACTTACTATTAAGTTATTGCAACTTCAAAATGTATAGTAATATCCCAAGAAAAAACTATTAGTGGAATGGAATCCAGAAAGAGATCCAAATATATTTGGAAAACTAATTATTTATGGTAAAGATAACATTTCATATTGTTATGGAAAAGATGGATTATTCCTACAAAAGATGTTAGGGCAAATGGCTATAGGTTCAGGGAAAAAGTAATAAAGTTAGATCCCTACCTTGCACCATAGATAAGCATATATTTAGATAGATTAAAGATCTAAATGTGAAAAACTGTGAATCTAGGAAAACATTTGTATGACCTTAGGGGGAGAAAGCCTTGTAAAATAAAATGGGAAGTCAGGAAGCCATAATAAAAATAATGGATAAATCTGAGTAGCTAAAATGTACAATAATGTTTATTAGTAAAATAAAACATAAGAAAGACTCAGGAAAATGCAGACTTGGAATAGAGTATTTGCAACACATACAATAGACAAAAGGTTGTATTCAAAATATGTGTGGAGCTTACTGGACAAGAAATTAATAAGAAAAAGATAAACAGCTCAAGCACAGAATAGGAAAGGCTATGAAGACGTAATTCCAGAAGAAATACAAATAGCCAAAATCCATATAAAATGATGCTTAACCTCACTAGTAATTTGGAAAAGGAGTATTATAAAAATGAGACAATATTTGTAGTCCATTAGCTTTGCAAAAATGAAAAAGATCAGAAACGAGGCAAGCAGGAGATGAAGAAACATGTGGCCCATCACTCCTTCGCTAAAAAGTTAGCAATGGCTCCTCATCTCGCTGAAGTCCCTACAATGGACTTCAAGGTCCAACACAATCTGCCCCAGCTCCTCTACCCCCTTACCTCTCTGAATTCATTTGTTGCCTTCTTTCCTCCTCATTCACTCTTCTCCGGCGACGACAGATCACTTGGCTTTCCTTGAACACACCAAACCTGTTCTTGCCACAGGGCCTCTGCCCTTTCCTCTGTCTGTCCCAGTCTTCCCTTATGTATCTAACAAGGCTTAGTCACCTGCTTCCTTCAGGTCCCCGCAAAGTGCATCTGTTCAGTTAAGGCCTTCTCTGACCACTCCACTTACGATAGCAACCCTCCCATATCCACCAGCACTCCCTAGACCTGCTTTCTGCCTTTTCTCCCCCTCCAATGCACTCATTATCCTCTGACATGTGAGCATTTTATGTCTGTGTTTTGTTTCTCTCTCTACAGCCCCATAGAAAGCAAGGGTAAACGGAGGGGAGGATGGAGAAATGCAGATAGGAGAAAAAGAGTTCTTAAAATATACTTTAAAAACACCAAAATATCAAAATTATCGAGGCATAATAGAAAGGAAAAGTATATGCTTTTAATGTTGGGTAAGAGAACCTCTCTTGGTGACAACCTTTAGCTGATCATAAGTGTCAAATACTAATTTTTGATAAATGGGCCAGATCCAAAGTTCCAAGAAATTCATTCAATTCAATGCAATGATTATGAAAACATAACAGTTTTCTTATTCTCCCATTTATTCATGTTGATAACCTAAGTGCAGATGGAACTTTGAATTCTGAATTTATCATGATCACAGCATTCAAAACTAATGTTTCATTCCTACATTTGGAAACGAGAATTCTGACTAAAAACAGGCTACTGAAGCTAAAAATTTCAACCACTGAAAGCAAAATGAAAAGGCTATAGGGCATAGTAATAGTGAGGTCCAAATAGAGATTGAATCAGAGGTTCAAGGGCTGTAAAGAGTAACCAGGTCTTATTTCCAGCTCTGACCACACACACTAAGCAATCACTGACAGTACCGAGGGCTCAGTGTCTCTTCTAGAAAAGCTCACTCAACATTCTAAGTTAGAGTACACAGGAAAGAGGCTGGTCTCATTCAAGTAAATTCAATACCTGAATCCATGTTAAAATCTTGCCATGCCATGAAAACACAAGGTGTAGAAGCGAGGGGAAAAAAAAAAAGACAAAAATCCTTAATTAGTATTTCAACAGAAACCTTTAAAACCACGTTCTTCCAATATTCAGTAGGTAATTTTGAATTACTGGTAGTTTTGCAGAAATATAATTTTAAAATAATTCCAGCTCAACACAAAGACTTCTCTCTCTCGATTTATTTCCAAAAAACCAAAGCTCAGTAAATTTTATATTTTAATGTTGTTTTTTTTTAATTAATTTTTGAGACAGGGAGAGACAGAGCATGAACAGGGGAGGGTCAGAGAGAGGGCGACACAGAATCTGAAACAGGCTCCAGGCTCTGAGCTGTCAGCACAGAGCCCGACGTGGGGCTCGAACTCACGGACCGCGAGATCATGACCTGAGCCGAAGTCGGCCGCTTAACCGACTGAGCCACCCAGGCGCCCCTAAATTTTATATTTTAAATAAAAATTGTAGATATATATTTTTTTTGAGAGAGAGAGAGAGAGACAGAGAGACAGAGTACAAGCAGGTAAGGGGCAGAGAGAGAGGGAGACACAGAATCTGAAGCAGGCTCCAGGCTCTGAGCTAACAGCACAGAGCCTGACGTTTGAACTCACGAACCACGAGGTCATGACCTGAGGCAAAGTCGGCGCTTAACCGACTGAGCCACCCAGGTGCACCCTTAAATAAACACTATATATTTAAGGTGTACAACATAATGTTTTGATAAACATATATACACTGAAATAATTACTATGGTCAAGCGAGTTAACATAGCTATCTCCTCACACTTTCCCTTCCTTTTTTTAAAGAAAGCTCAGTATTGATGTGTTCTGTAATTAGTTCCCTCCATATCTGTCAACCAATTTACAAGGAAGTGAGCTGCCTTCAGAGGTGACAGTTATACCTGAGAAAGCAGAGGATGTTCAGTAAGGAGTCACCACAGTTATTACTAGAAATTAGCCAACCCAAACAAAAGCTGTAATGCATCTTCTCTTCATGCATGCACTAAATAAAGTTCTATTTAGTGCTCAACACACCTATGAAACTAGTAAAGCATAACCAAGCCAGGTAACCTGTATTTAAGAACCTTTTTAAAAACATCATTTTGAATAACTAGACACAAACTTGACGGTCAACACATAATTATCCTGCAGGTCAACGAGATGCTTATTATGAGCTGGGAGAGGGGGAGCTAACGAACAGTATCTGGTTTCTTAAAATAGTTTAAGGTGGGTTGTCTTCTGCCAGAGATGCAAAGGGAAAGCCAAGCGAGGCTTCCTTGTCTAGGTCTCTAAAAGTACTTTTGGATTTGGGTATCACAAAAGGGGTTAAAAATACTTGAGACTCCCAAAAAAGCCTAACAAGACATCTGGGTGCTGCGGCTGTCACTGTCAGGGCAGCCCTTGGAGGGAATGCCCATATCAATTCAGTTTATCAGATGGACAGCTGATCAACATTAAACAGACTTGCTCTGGGCAGACTGAGCTGAGCTTCCTGACATGAATTCCAATGAGAGCCCTCTGCACTCTACCACTGAGCTCTGCCATTTTTTACTGTTGCAGCTCCCTGGACATATGGGAATCCCTAGTGATGAGCACATAAAGCTGCCTCTAACTCAAGTGACGGCTCATTTCCCCTGGCTGAAGGCAGACATTAATATCCTGAGGAGATCAGACCCGCCTCTCTGACCCCCATCTACCGAAGCAAAACGACTGTCCTATTTCTTCATTTAATAAGCTTTTAATGAAGAAAACCAAAACCCCCTCTCTGACTGCAGCACAGTTCTACATGAAAAGGTTATACAAATAGATCTGATTCTGTGTCAAAGTTTTCCAAAATATGTGTCTCCCTCCCCACTGGAGTGTAGACTGTCACTCGCCCGCCCACAGTGCTCATTCTTTCTGCTGCAGTCCAGGGCTTCGGTTCTCTGTGCCGATAATTATGAACCGTCTCCACGTTATGGCAGGTGGAGGATTAAAGAGCTGATTACAAAGAGCACGCCGGTGTTTCCATTTTCATGACAAACCTCTTTCTTCGAAGGTTCATCGTGGAGCTATGAAAACTGCTTCGGGTACAACCAGACTGGGAGAAATGGCAGTCCAATGACAACCCAGAGAGTACCCAAGGGAATGCTTCTGAGCACAATTAGAACACGAGAAAACTAACAATATTTGGTGAACTGGAGTTGGCATACACACTTTGATTTTAGGAGGGATAAAAGGAAGGGTACGTGATGGCAAGTGAAGATGACAAGCAGATTTCCCCCCGTGAATCGTGGCTCCTGCTTAAAAATAAGGGGAAATCTGAATCATTATTGAAGTTCAGCGCTGAGCCCGCTGCCTATTGCCAGGGCTCTATGAGCTCTGAATTGCTTCACAAGAGGCTAAAGTTGGAATTTTCTCTCCTTTAGAAAGCAAGTAGGGGTGAGGAGAAATGTGAAGGCTGCATGTTAAATGGGACAGAGGAGGCACTGCAGGAGGGAAATGTCATTCTGCAAAGACCTATCCAACTAAATAACAGGAAGCAGTGATGGGCTGAAAAGGGAACCTTGGTAGGTTTCACTTAGACTATGAAATATGTCTGAGGCTGGAAAATGTGAAGGTGAGGTGAGCATCAAGGACAAAGATTTCCTATGAAAAAATGTCAAGGAATAGACTGCATAGTGATATGCCTTAAATTAGATCACTTACACTGATATCTGATCAACTTAGGTATCAAGAGTCATAATAACAAATCCAAAATGTTCCCCGAAATATTTTACCAGATCTTTCTATGTATAGAGTGGCTCCCCAGCACATTTAAACTACAGACAAGAAAAGAAAGCCATGGCAGGTACTCAGTGTGCAAGCTAATGCACAGTTCACAACCTACTACATCCCAGATATTATAGTTTTTTATATAGCATCTCATTTAATCTTCACCAAACTTAGTTATTAGCCCAATTTTATAGATGAGGAAATGGATTTCCAAAGGGGAAAGAAATGTCAGGGAGTCTCTACAGAAAATATTATCCAGGAGAGGCAAAGACATACAATCTGAACATTAAAAGAAAAGAATATTTAAAATAAAATGACATTTCCAAATGCCTCCTTAAACAATCAGATCTTACAAAATATGCTTGTTACCAAGCATGAAACTTACTTTCTTTCTTTCTTTTCTTTCTATGTTTATTTTTGAGAGAGAGAGAGAGAGACAGAGAGAGAGAGAGACAGAGAGATAGAGTGTGTGTGTGTGTGTGTGTGTTTGAGCAGGGGAGGGGCAGAGAGAGAGGGAGACACAGAATCCAAAGCAGGCTCCAGGCTCTGAGCTGTCAGCACAGAGTCTGATGCGGGGTTCAAACCCATGAACCATGAGACCATGACCTGAGCTGAAGTCAGATGCTTAACTGACTGAGCCACCCAAGTGCCCTGCATAAAACTACTTTCTTTCTTTTTTTACTTTTAGTTTTTTTAAGTAGGCTCCATGCCCAGTGTGGAGCTCAACATGGAGCTTGAGCCCATGACCCTGAGATCAAACCCTGAGCTAAGATCAAGAGTCATATGCTTAACTGGCTGAGCCACCCAGGTACCCCAACACTATTTTCAAACTACAGATATAGCTATAAAAGTTCTTAATAGGGTCACTGAAGGCAATTTTATCTTTTTCTCCCAAACAGCTTTATTGAGATATAACTTACATCTCATAAAATCCACCTGTTTTGAGAGTACAATTCAATGAATTTTAGTATTTAAAAATTGTGCAACCATCACTACAATATAATTTTAAACTTTTCCCTCACTCTAAAAAAATAACCTCTATGCTTAAGAGCCATTCATTTAGGCTATTTGTCTTGATTTTCATTTTAATGTTTTGGGTGCCTGGAATTTTTAAAGAAATTAATCATAAAGAACAACAATATAAAATGGAAATGTCAGGGTGCCTGGGTGGCTCAGTCAGTTAAGCGTCCGACCTCAGCTCAGGTCACGATCTCACGGTCCGTGAGTCCGTGAGTTTGAGCCCCGCGTCGGGCTCTGGGCTGATGGCTCAGAGCCTGGAGCCTGCTTCCAATTCTGTGTCTCCCTCTCTCTCTGCCCCTCCCCCGTTCATGCTCTGTCTCTCTCTGTCTCAAAAATAAATAAACGTTAAAAAAAAAAAAATTTAAAAAAAAAATGGAAATGTCAACATACTTTTACTGAAAAAAAATAATACAATCTGTGGTAAATACTGTAATGGCCACGTGATATGTATGTTCTTCAGAGCCAAAAAAATGACACATCTATTACGTGTCCGAAAGTAACACTTGTTTTTAAAAAATTGACGATAAGGTATTTCAAAGGATCAATGCAGAAATGGTATCCATGTATAACTTTCAAGCAAATTACTTAAAAGGCAAATATAAACCATTTTTTATTCACCAAAAAATAAACTTATTATTTTATATTCACATCTCACCCCAGGCAGCCCCTAAGTTTTCATTTCTTCTTTAGTGTGTTTTTGTTTACAACCAGAGAAACAACAGAAAATATTCAAAAGGCTGCCATAGCCTTGCAAGGAAAGGAGATACAGACATACAAAGGAATGAAAAAGTCTGTGAATCATAATTTAGATGCTATTAAAAGGTATCTCTATTCATTCTTTCAAATTATATCACTTTATTTAATTCCAATATGGACTTAATGTGTGTTCACTGGGATGGAAATCCACGACTACTGATGTCAAGTGAAATAAATGTGCCGTCTAAATTTCTTTTTCACAGAAAAGTGATATAGGAAGATTAGAAGGTGAGATTAAAACTCACCTTTTAAAAGCATCACAACTATTACATGGTCTACTTAGAAAAATATATCATACGAGTTCGATGACAGCATATCTTTACTGTAGAAAAAAATCAAAAGGACATAAAAGTATAAAGAGCTAAGCTGTTCAATATGATGGTCACTAACCATATGTAGCTATTAAGCACTTGAAACATTGCTAATCTGAATCCAGATGTTTTATAACTAATAAAAACTCTGTACAAAAAAATGTTTTAAAATATCTCAATACGTGCTTTACGTTGATGACATGTTGAAATGATAATATTTTAGATATATTAGTTTAAATAAAACATACTATTAATATTAATTTTACTCTTGTATTTCCTCTTATATTTTTAGTGTGGCTACTGGCAAATTTAAAGTTATATTTCTATGGGGCTCCACCAGGTTCATCACCCCTCCATCCTGCTTCCTTTCTTAGAAATTCTCTCTCTTATAGCTTAACATATTCTTTCAGACTTTTGCTTTTAACATGTTTATAAACATACAGCAAATGGATTTATAAACAGAGTAAATGCTATGCATTTGCCAATAAAAATGAGTTCAGAGTACACGTACTGAACTATAACTTGCTTTATTTACTTCATATAGTTGGAAGAATTTTGTCACTATATATAGGACCACCCAAGTTTTTTTAATGCTGCGTATTTATTCACAGTATAGATGTACCACCATGTTCCCCAGACCCTATTAATAAATATTTAGGTTATTTCCTATTTTCTATTTGTGAGTGGGGGAGAGGGGCAGTGGGAGAGAGAGAGAATCTTAAGCAGGCTCCAAGCTCAGTGCAGAGCCTGAGGCAGAGCTCGATCCCACGACCCTGGGCTCATGACCTGAATTGAAATCGAGAGCTGGACGCTCAACTGACTGAGACACTCAGATGTCTCATAGGTCATTTCCTATTTTTTTTTCATGTTTATTTATTTTTGAGAGATAGACTGTGCGTGGAGGAGGGGTAAAGAGAGCCAGAGACACAGAATCTGAAGCAGGCTCCAGGCTCTGAGTTGTCAGCACAAGAGCCCGATGTGGGGCTTGAACTCAAGAACTGTGAGACTGTGACCTGAGCTGAAGTAGGATGTTTAACCCACTAGCCACCCAGGCACCCCAGTCATTTCCTATTTTCTATTACTGTAAACAATGCTTCAATGAACATTCTCATACATGTATTTATGTGCATATGTGGGAGTATTTTTGTAGGATACACCCCTAGAAGTGAAGTTACACGGTCAAAGGGTATGTCGCTTAAAATTGTGTTATGTATTTCTAAATGGGCTATTCTATTTTCAAAACAAAAAGATAAATGATCTGGTTTGTGACAGTCTATAATTTCTCCTTTTCTCAGAAATGACTAGGATTAAGCTTCATGTCAGGGATTTGGTAAAGAAAAACAATTTTTAATTTATGTCCTGAAGTCAGCTCAGACTTAGGTAACTGATTATTGTGGTGGGTACCTTTGGGGTGATTGCCCTGATAATGGTTCCATTTCTTCTGGAAATGCCACTCACCATCTCCCCCTGAGATGTCTGTTCTATAGGCCCTCAGTTTTCCTTCCCTGGCTGAGTGACCCAGAGCTGAGTAACTGGCCCCATCAAGGGCACTCAGATTCTTTCTCCAGGAAATCTGAAATGCAGGCTTGTCAGGGAGTTGCTAAAGGCAATGCTCCAAAGCAGCATTTATAAACTTCAGGTATTTGTGTGCAGCTTTTGTCATTTCTGCATATACCACAGGTACTCTTACGTACTGAAGGTTTTTTTCTTTAACTCTTATCTTTAAATCTTCTTTTAGGATTTTGTCTGGAGACACCACACAGCAAAGAGCTAAAGAATGCAGATTCTGGAGCCGTACTGCCTAGATTCATATCCCAGCTCTGCCACTCATTAGCACTGTGATCGTAAACAATTTGCTCGACCACTTTCAGTGACCAGTGCTTTCATCTATAAAATGCACATGTGTCAGTGTTGTGGGGTTGGTTAAATGACTGTATATATAGCTCTTAAAATGGTAACTTTACATTGTAAGTGCTCAATAAATACTATTACTGCTTTTAAATCAATTCAACTATTGATTGATTGATTGACTGAACAACTTTCTATTTAAATAAATCTTTAGAGGAAACTTTACATTCCAACTGTGGGGCTGGTAAAGGTCAGGAGTAAATTGCCTACAGAGTAGCAAGACAATAACCTGTGCTGACAGAGTCATTCGTTATACCACCATAGGCATTCTTTGTTTTTATTTTTTTAAATGTTTACTTATTTTTGAGGGAGAGAGAAAGACAGAAAGACAGAGAGACAGAGTGTGAGCGGGGGAGGGGCAGAGAGAAAGGGAGACACAGAACCTGAAGCAGGCTCCAGGCTCCAAGCTGTCAGCACAGAGCCCGATGTGAGGCTCGAACTTATGAGTCGTGAGATCATCACCCAAGCGAAAGTTGGATGCTCAACAACTGAGCCACCCAAGCGCCCATATATATCACAGGCATTCTTCCAAGGGCATCCTGGGCTTGGCATAGACCACAAGTCTCTTGGAATTCTGGATGCCTCCCTTAGTAATGGGCAATCCTTTCCTGTGCCTCTAGTCCCATCCCCACACCCTACCCCTGACCAGCCCTTGAAGTTCTATAAATCTGTAAAAATTTGCTGATCTAGACTAAAACATCTATGTTTAAATCAGAAAGGTCTACTGAATTACATAAGGTTCCATAGGTTGTAGATATAAAAACTAAAATCCAAATGCCCTAATTCTCATCCAGTGCTTTTTCTTCTACAGTCAATATATTTATTTACACGCAAATACCTTTTTTTAATGTTTATTTATTTTTGAGAGACAGAGAGAATGTGAGCAGGGGAGGGGCAGAGAGAGAGGGAGACAGAGAATCCCAAGCAGGCTCCGTGGCATAAGCACAAAGCTCAACATGGGGCTTGAACCCACAAACCCCGAGATCATGACCTGAGTCGAAATCAAGAGTCGGACACTTAACCAACTGAGCCGCCACCCAGGCACCCCTGAAAATACTTATTGTTTCATATTCGTACCTTCTCAAAAAAAAAAAAAATACCACCACCACCACAACATTTGATAAATATTTCAAATAATCTATGCCATTTATCCCCTTTTCAAATAACAGGAAACCAAGGTTAGGGCATGGGTGGGAGGAGACAAGGTAACTCGTAAGGTTCTTCAGCTCATTAGAAATAAAGCCAAAATTTAAAACCAGAGCTTTCAAGAGGTGCCTGGGTGGTTCAGCTGGTTAAGCGTCTGACTCTTGGTTTTGGCTCAGGTCATGATCTCATGGCTCATGGGTTTGAGTCCCTCATTGGGCTCTGTGCTGACAGTGTGGAGCCTGCTTGGGATTCTCTCTCTCCCTCTCCTTGTCCCTCCCTCTCTCTTTTTCTCTCAAAATAAATAGATGAACTTAAAAAAAAAAAAAACAAAAACCAGAGCTTTCTGATAACAGAACTTACTGTTTGGATAAATTTAATTCACTCTAAAGTATAAATGATTCATGATTGTTCCCAAATGTTCTAATGTGGAGAAGCAAGTTAAGAACAAAAGGGCAGCAGATACTTGAGGTGTTTGATGATCAAGTGCTATGGGGAGATGGGGACTCAGAAAACAAATCTACCCCCTTGCTACAGTTGAACTTGGCCCAACCACTGTGCCTTCTCCTTCCACACACTTATCTCCCTTCTCCTGTGTCTAATCATAGCTTCTCATCTTGGCCTTCTGGATCCACAGCGCTCATCTCTACTTCTTGGAGAGGTAAGTAGTATCGCTTATTAAAACGTGCACAAAATAGGCACACATTTAAAGAACATACATTTTTAAAAATAACTGACAAAATGCACTCTAAAAGGATGGTCAAATGTGTACAAGGTTCCGCCAATCCTGTATTTTGTGAGCTCCCATGATGTGCCAAGCACCGTGTTTGATGCCACATTTACCCCACAGACCCATCAGAATCCTGCTCTCAAGGAGCTTAAAGCCTGGCATGGACTAAAAAAATAATAAACAGAGACATATGAAAAATGTTCCCTGTTCACCTCAGAAAACACATGAACTTTGTAAAGGGGTAAAACTACACATCCAGTCAGCAAACATTTTATTCCTGCGTTCAACTGAAACACAACACAGCATCTTAATAAGTCTGGGTTTAAAGAATTAAATAGAGAACCTGAAGCTCATCTAATATAATTCCAACTCACAGACAGATACTTCTACTCCGTAAGACTCTTTGTTTTGTTTTGCTTTGAGACAGACAGAGACAGAGAGTGTGAGCAGGTGAGGGGCAGAGAGAGAGGGAGAGAGCGAATCCCAAGCAGGCTCTGCACTGCACTGACAGAGCTCGAGCTCTGCTCGAACTCATGAACCGTGAGATGATGACTTGAGCCAAAACCAAGAGTCAGATGTTTAACTGACTAAGCCACCCAGGGGCCCCTATGGCTCCCTAAGACTTTTTTGTAAACAGGCAGTTGAGAGTGTGGCTCCCTACCTACACTGGTGTGCTCATTCTGACCAAACTGTGCAATGTCTTTAATTTTCTAAGTAATCTGATCTTTTTCCACTTCTTGTGGTTTTATATTGCATTCATGCCTCTTTACATTTCCACGTTTAATCATCTTGGCCTTTTGCTTCCATTATTGTCTTCTCTATGCATTGGTCTATTTAATTCTTATGTCCACAGTATGGTTTCTTTAAAGGAAACCAATTTCCTTTCACCTGTCTGCATTCTGAGACATTCTTCCAATCAAGTCTAATCATTGAAAAAGTATTCTAAGCCTATAGTAATTATTTTAAAAATATTGATGACTCCTTTCTTTACATGAATGTATCTGCAACTAAACTTTAAAATGAGAAAGGCCACAAGGAATAATATAAACCCGAAATATCTGAGTATGAGCCACCAACTTACCTCATTAAAAACCTTTCTGATACTTGATGGCTCATAAGCCAATTTGAAAGTCAAAGATAAGCACACTAAGGAGAAAGAGTTATTTAATAAACATTCAGTTCAGATTATATACAGCTGTGTTACGACAACCTAAAATATGTTCATCTTAATATAAAAATTTCATAACCATGTGAAACAGCCCACTGAGATAATTTATGGGAAAAAAAGCTTTACAAACTAAGTATTTTGATTATTTCTAACTTAAAATTCAGAACAAGTGAAAAGAGAGAGAGAACTGTGAACCAGGATTATCTGATTATCATTAACATCAATAAAATTATTAATGTGTTATTATTTTTACGTGTTATATCCTAGAAATATAAAGTATAAAAGAAATGCTTTTGTTTTATCAACGAACATATATCAAAGTGTGAATGTTTATGTATTCTTTCCATAGAGTAGTCTAAGACATGGTTTGTGCCCTGAGGGCTCATAGTTTAGTTGGGGATATAGTACAATGGCACAGAAAGATTTAATGAGAAAACTACACAGTATATGTTAAGTGTAAAATGAATGCCATGGTCAGTAATTGCTGTAGGGATACACCATTATGATGACTGAGGATTTCGGGAGAGACATGGGAAGGCTCCACAAGAGGTGACGGAGCGCTGGGCTTTACTTGGAAGAGGAACACTCAGCTCAATGAAAGCAGGATCCAGCTGCTCGCCCCCACCGGTGCCATGTGGGGCTGCCACGGCAGTGCTAGGGCGGAGCGGGGGGGCTCCCAAGTCAGCTCACTGCTGCTGCCGCTGCTTCTGCTAGTCCCAACAGGGCCCACTGCCCCTGCCAGACAATGAACAGAGTCGACAGCTGCCCAGGAATGGTTCAAGAGTGGCAGCCAGCAGACAGAAACAGGAATATGGGCGGAGCATAGGTTTAGGACAAAGGCATGGGTGTCTCCTCTCAGACAGGGCTTGAGAGGAAAAGAAATGAAAAGAATACAAGAAAGAAGTCCAGGAACACCCTTCATCCTCTGGCCACAGCCCCAAATGATTTGGCTAAATTAGGGAGAACAAAATGATTGAATCGCTACCATTTGCCAAAAACCCATTTTCACACAGAAACAAAAGAAAACTAGCATGCTTCTATTTATATTTTGTTGAAGTTAGGTTACCTATACCAAAGAAATGTGAATTAACAGTTGGGTATGAGATACCTAAGTCAAATATTCACTGCCAGTTATTTGTCAGAATGTCAAGTCATTATACCACCTAATTTCACCAGCATACTTTTATCTGGACGCAAGTGCCCTGCTGTGGCCCAAAACAGAGACCTACATACTAATCACAGTGGTCTGACAGAATTAACTCAGTCTGAAGAGAGCAGAGAAATGAATAAACTAACTTAGCTCTTTGTCTTCATCCTCATTCTAAAGAAAGAATACAGTGAAGACTTTACCAGGGGAGGTGATATAGAGAGATGCCGGCTCATCTTTTTAGCAAGCCCTTTTAAAAGATAAAAATGTGCCCACAGTTCAGCCTTCCTGGGCCTTGGGTTTAGGTAATAATTTAAACAATTCATAATTGAACTGGTCTCCACTGTAAAGGTCTTGCCCTATCATAAGCCATTTTCCACAGGAAAGTCTGTGGAGCCAGAAGTCCTGAGAGGAGAGATCTCTGGTGAAGCCTAGTGCCAGCACTCGGGGAAGAGAAGGATGCTGGGTTGGTCCTCGGGGAACTAAAGGTAGGTGGCTGGCATTCTGGATCCCTGATAATACCAGCAGTTTGATTTCTTTGCATTTCTACAAAGACCTTATAATTATTCTAGCTGTATTATATTATTACACATATCGAGTTATTATATGGCATTACTCTTTGCTGGATATTATGTTATTAATTACAAACATTTCTTCATGTAATATTTGATCTAAACCCTAAAGCAAGAAGATCTACCCAGCACTATCTGTATATGATTTGTACAGTTTGATAACATATTAAGTCAAAAGAACATTACATTAAACTCTGCTCATTATAAAACACATTTAAAATTCAAGTGTGCTTAGCAAAAACAAGCATATTTTAATATTTGGTTTCTTCTCTGAAGCACAATTTTGATAGAATCGGGGCTAAAAAATAAATAAGACACAGTGAAGTCCTTGAAGGGTTTGTAATTTGATTACGAGAAAGAGAAAAGCAGAGAATAGCAACAAAGTATGGTAAATATACTGCAGTTATTAAGAATATGTTTAGAGTCAGCAAGATCTGGTTTAAACCCCAGAGCTGCCACTTACTGGCCATGTGAACTTGGCTAAATTATTTCACACCTCCAAACTTTATTGTCTTCATCTATATAAAGGGGATATCACTACTGACCCTTTAATATTGTCACCAGATATGAATGAGATAACATGCACGATATCTGGCACATGGTCTGTGCTTAGTACATGGCAGCTATCACTGCTATCACTACTGCTGTTTGTACAGACTTACGTGCAGTGTGCTATGGGAGCCCAGGAAAGGGGAAATTCGTTCAGCCCGGGGGTCAGGGAAGACCCTTGAACATTTCCCCAAGAAAAGATGAGGGTTGAGCTGTGTCTTAAGGAACAGGAAAGAGCTCATGAGATGAAGAGCAGTAGAAATGATGTTCCATGCCAGAAAATACTTGGTACTTGCTGACATGTCTAGTGGAAGAATGGTCATGACTCAGTGTCCCCTTTTCCTCAGTATCCTATAGCATAGCTGCTTCTCCCTCCACATGGTTTACCATCTATCCTCCCTAGAAATAGTCGCCCTTCCCTTCAAGGCTTTGTCCTTTTAAGGAAAATTTAGCCCTACAAAAAGAAAGGCAGACCAGGCCTCTACAGAACCCCACCTGCTCTTTCCCTTTGTCTTAGTGACATGAGAAGAGGTGAACTGCAGACACAGTATATAGCTGGTGGCTAAGACTTGAGGCTCTGGAGTTAGACCATCTGGATTTAAATCCTCACCCCATCACTGTGTTGCTTTGGCAAAATGCTTCACCTCTGTATGCTTCAGTTTTTTCCATCTTTTAAATGGGTATGACAATCTCAGCATTGCTGTGAGGATTCAGTGAGCTATTGCACGTAAGAAAATTATAACAGGGTCTGGATGCTAAGTATTAGCTATTAATTATAACCTAACGAAATTAAAACTCTGTGTTTCATGGACAGGACACCCTTGAGAAAGCAGAGAACATACCAGATTAGAAATGTGGTCTTCTGGGGGCAGGGGGGACAGAAGGAAGAAGCAAGAATAAAAGGGCAAAAAGAAGTATAATGTTTATTGAGTACCTACTTGATGCCAAAAGTACCGCATTCAGTGCTCTGTATGTTCTTTCAAATGATCCTTAGAACAGCCATGCTAGGTAGGTGGTAGTGTCCCTATTTTTATGCATGAGTGCACGAGGGCTCAGAAAGGTCAAGAAATTTGCCTACACAAACCAAAAGGACCGTGATTTAAAACCATGCGTGGATGAATACAATCATCCTCTCCTAACACCGTCCTCTCTTTACCGGAATGGTGAAAATAGGACTCTATTTTCTTAGAATGTAAATTATGATCTCAAACGTCTCATTGCTGAGAAGAAACCTGAGAGCTGCTTAAGTTGTCACATGATTTTCTAGACCTACTCCAGGAAATAGAAACATTTGTTCACATTCTGATTTCATGTGCTATGCTGAAGGCTCCATTTCATAAAAACCGTGAACTACAGTATATAAGGAGAACATTTCCTGGTCTCTAAGTTCAGAGTATGTTACGATTACACAATGTGTAACAAAAATATTATTCTCTAGAATTTCAATTCCACATTTTCAGACATAAACTGACTAGGCCTACGTTTGTTTTATAACACGAGGTAGGCCCAAATCTAATCTCTGATTTACATTTTTTCGAACCTAAATATGATATAAGGTATTCCATGGGTCTTTGATATACTTGTGATTCGTATTTCACATTAATTTGGCTACTTAGGTATCTTTTTTTCCTACCAAAAAAACATACACTTCTTACAACAAAATGAGATAAAGCTATAACAAAATAAAGTTAAAGAAACTATGGGAAAGATGAATAATATGAGACCCTCTGGCTATATATAAAGCATTAACTTCATGAGTTGAATCCAGAAGTATGAACTATGGTCGTAGGGACTTTTTACATACACACAAGGTGCTTTTCATATTGTCATTTCTTTGTCAGTGGAAATGCTTTTCTTAAGTGTAGAGGAAAATTTCTTCCCTCTGTCTCTGACACACACACACACACACACACACTACACACACACACACACACACACACGGGTCTTGTCACATGTTGGACCTATACTGATAAAAGAGTACCAGTCCTCAGGGGAAGCTTCAAATACTCTAAGACAAGAAGCTGCAAAGGTGGGCGGGGGTGGGGTGGGGGGGACAGACAATCTTCTATCGAGACATTTTATATACATATACAGTATTTTTTAAACCTAAAATATATATAATTTTTTTCTTTAATTACAGTTTCCCATATAACCATTAGTAGGTTCCAGTGATGCGAGCCATATTTATTAGAGGCAGCATGTCAAATAGGAGTTGACAATTACAGTCTCTATCAATACATATTATGCCAGACGGTAATGAGCCATCCACAAAGGGCTAGCCATCCAAAATAATCACGCTGCTTTCCAGAGAAATGTCGAAGAGGTTATGGTTTATTACACAGTGCTCATTAGATATACAGTGGCAGCATTAGCAATTTTTCCTTCATTTGCGTCTCATTTAAGGATCTGCCCCCACAAGCACAGTCAAATTAGTACACAAGGTTAAAACCATTATGCCCAGAAAAAAATTAAGTTGTATTTTATTTTACAGTAATGGTGGATCAAAGGTCCTTGGAATCTATTATTTGCGAAACCATTATCTAACACAGAATATTAACAAAAGGGAAAAGAAAAGCAATGCCCGGCCAGCATGGCTTTGACAGGAACAAAGACAGACTGCTTGAAATAAGCAAACACCACATTACTTAATTAAATACCCCTAAAAAAAACTATTTTAAAAATAACACTAAGGTTGTGACATCAACTGACAAAAGTCACAAAATTAAAGTTAGTGATGAAGCACCAACCTATATTTTCAAATGCCTCATTTACATCAACTTATTTTTAAACATTTTTTTTACGCTGCCTTTGTGCACAATTTGGTTATAAGTTCACTTATTGCCACAAATACTTATTTTCTTAAAAAGATAACCTAGTTTCTCATCTTAGTGGCAAACCCACATTTATTGATATCTAATAAATTGGAATTTTGTCTATAACTTTTATAGAAAGGTCTGATCAAGAAGGGCGATCTTAGAGTAATTTTTTTAGTTACAAAAATTAAAATAGATACCGCTAAATAATAGCTACTTAATAGATTTTGTCAAATCATCAGGTAACTGATTAACAGCGTCTTAATCACTGACGGGGTCAATAGTTATAGCAAAGAGATCTTTTGAAGAGATTCTAAAGTCCTGACTGGTTGTTAAGAAAATGTTAAAATTCATTACAATCAGAAGGATAATATTTCAGATAGTTTCCCCATATGTTATTAACAGTCTGCAGTCGTAGTGAATATTCAAGGATCCCTTGCTTTCGTTTAATGGACATTTATGGAGTGCCTGCCACATGTCAAACTCTGTGATAGGCTCTGAGAATTCATCCAAAAGAAAAAAAAGTTGGGGGGGGGGGGGGGGGGGGGAGGAGTGGGAATAAAACCACTGCTCAGTTCTCAAGAAGCTCATGGCCAGATTGGGAAGGTTTTAGACAGCAAACCAAATGATTTTAATGCCAGGTAATAATTGATATCCTAGAAGTAAACACAGGGTTCCAAGGGAGCCCAGCGGAAGGGAAACTCATCCCAATCTTGATGGAGTGACAGAAGAGGTCCCAAAGGAAGCACCACCTATAGTGGGATCTAAAGGATCATTATGCCTGGGAGGGAGCTGTAGGGGAAAAATACATGGGGCATGTGGGGAAGTGGACAGCAAGGGGGCTGAGGTGGGACTGTTAACCTCAGATCATCAAGAATATATAATTTTAAAGAATCTCTTTGCCTTTTTAAAACTTTAAAAAATATATTTATTTATTTTTGAGAGAAAGAGAACAAGCAGGGGAGGGGCAAGAGGGAAAGAAAGAATCCCAAGCAGGCTCCACACTGTCCACGCAGACATAGGACTCAAACCCATGAAATGTGAGATCATGACCTCAGTCGAAATCAAAAGTCAGACGCTTAACCAACTGAGCCACCCGGGCACCCCTTAAGGAATCTCTTTTAAAGGTTGGTCCAGATTAGAAGAAAGCATCCTGAGGTTGAAATAATGGACTTTATGAAATAAAGAAGGCAAAAAAGTTCCAGAACAGTTCAGATAACCATGTTTTACATTTTGAAAAATAGTATCTTAAGGAAAACATTCCTGGGTCAGGTCCATATATGGTAAATCAAATTTCAGAGTGGATGAATGTATTATCTGTTTAATGTTAATTGAATGTAGCATATAAGTTTGACTGAATAACTTGACATGACCAAAATTTCAATTTCATTGGCTATTCTAACTGACCTTTACCCCCACAAATGAGGGAATCATCCTTGTCTCTTTCCCCTTAAAATGAAGAAAGTGTGAACTAGGATATGTTATATGTCTAATAAATGTGTGCCTATGATATACTGTATATATATTTTCAAAGTACATGTAAGAGATAATAACCTTTTAGAAGACAGAGAATAGACTGAATTTATTTCCTTTGGTATGGCACCCAGTACAGTTCAGGTGTGATCAGATACCTCCAAAAGCATTTTTTTTAATGGAAATGCCATTATGTCTTAGCACAGTGATTATACACAGCTATAGTCTATGATATAGTGGATTCCCATGTTAACTTGGCATCATGCTAGTAATATTTAACTTCTTTCAGAGTATAGCAGATTATCTCTTTTTGTGAATTTGTGGTATTTCTAAACTAGGTCTTACATGTCTATGCTCACTTAGTTTTTCACATAACCGCTATTCCCTCTTCCTAACTAGTGTTCTAATTCAGCAGTATTTGACCTTCAAAGATTTTCATCTATTGAACAACAAATAAGTATAGATTCTAAAGATTTTTTAAAACTATACATAAAACTACATCCATAGCTCTGTACATATTATGTACACACAGCTTTGTAAAAATGGTTACAACATCACTCCTGACTTTAAATTTTTCTTGGTTCAATTTTTTTCTATGAGGAAAAGCCCCCAAACATCAGAAGTCATAAAAGGTATAGAACATCATCTGATGGTAATTATAATACAAAAATAAGAAGTTATATTGTTGAACTTTAGACAAGGAAAAAGCAATGGGGCCCTATACTGGTCATCCACTGTTCCAAGTTCATTACTTTGTGTAATTATGAATTTCAAGGAAAACAAGAATGAGACTTTGAAGGTGGACACAGAGAAGGGCATGGGTGGCCCACTTCACAAGGCCATCCAGACACCCTGCCAGAGCGGCCATTTTTGTCAGTGGTCTTTTCTTCTCTCCACTCTAAGGACCATAATCTATTCATCTGCCCTCACCTCTGCCTTATTCTAGAGAGTTTAAGATGGTTTAGGTATTACTAGATGATGTTCAGTAACAGATAAAAGGGGAACAGATAAAATGGGGAAAACAAGGGACAAGAGTGTGACAAGGGATAAAGTATGACAAATTGAGAACAAAAGGCACAAAATGGAAGAGAGGGAGGAACCCGCGGCAATAAACCAATAGTCTGAATGACAGGCTTTAATGGAGTCCCCAGAAATAAGGCCTTTTTCGCTGTGTGTGATAGACCTATTTTATCTCAAAATATAAAGATGTTGAATATTAGGTTTGATGACCATGCATTCTCCAAAGATAGTACACAGATTAAAACCTTGTCTGACCTCCCAATTTTAGGAAAAAAGGGGAACTGTGTTAGAAAGCATCAAGGCTTTGGGTTACATCTCCACCACCTTATTTCATACGTAAAAAGAAAAGCTTCTGATACAATAATCATCATTTATGACAATAACAGAGGGGGTAACCTTTTCCTGTATGAAAATGGCACTAACTTAGTAATGGTCATCATTTCTATAAGAAAAAATATTTGAGCACATACTGCTTCACGATACTGTCTAGATCAGTGGCTCCCTGTCTGGAATTCCTAGATCTTTAAGGATTCTTCATAGCAGGTGAAGAATTCTTCACAGAGATGCTGTTTTCTCCTTTCCAAAATGTCTAAGGAAAGTCATTCATTCATATCTGTTAATAAACATTTCAATTTTCTTTAGTTTTGTACACATTAATAAGATGTGACAGCAGCAGTTATCTCATGGTCATCAGATGTTCAGATTGTCAGTTACAAGTGTATCTAATAAAAGAGAAAATCGAGTAATTATTTTACCTCTGAAGTGTGTTTGGTCAGCAGACTCTTTTTCACAGGAGGGTGGGGGAATAGCACAAGGAGCCGTGGGCAGTAAAGAGGTTAGGAGGCTATCATCACAAAGTCTACACTGACGAATTTCCCTCCACTTTTCCTTGGACATCTTCTCTTTTTCACCCAGGGATTCCGAGAGGGAGTTGCGGTCCAGGCCAAGGACACATCCAGCAGGAGGCCAGAAGAGGTCAGTGGAGAGCAGTGTTAGGCTCCTCACCCTGCCACCCACAGGGCTGGGCTCCAGCACACCTCAGCTCTCTGTCTACCCAAAAGGAAGAAGCCAAGGCAACAGAATAAACCATCCTGCCCAAATTTTTACTTTGCCACAATCACAGATGACTTGCAGGCTGTTGTAATGTTTAACTTAAAAAAGAAAAAAAAAGTCCAAAGTAGAAAACAAATTCTTCTGTGTGGTTGTAAAATATAGGTTTTTATATTAAAATGTTCCTTGAAGAAGACAATGACAATGAAAATGATAATGCCTTAATATTGACACAACAATCCTATTTTCTTTGACGTAATAATCCATTATTTCGAAAAAATACATGAGTTGCCAACATACAAAAATTCCCATTTAAATATACTCAATATCTGATTATTTGTATTATAGAAATAAAAGAGTATGTAATTAATAAGAACTACGAAGTCCCCAGCTTCTAAACTGATTTTAAAACAAACAGGAGAGGGGTGTCTGGGTGGCTCAGTCGGTTAAGCATCTGACTTTGGCTGAGGTCATGATCTCACAGTTTGTGGGTTTCAGCCCCGCATCAGGTTCTGTGGTGACAGCTCAGAGCCTGGAGCCTGTTTCAGATTCTGTGTCTCCCTCTTGCTCTCTGCCCCTTCCCTGCTTGCTCACACACACACACTCTCTAAGATAATAAAATAAACATTAAAAAAATAAATAAATAAATAAACAGGAGAACAGAAAAATTAAACATGCCATTTGAACGTTTTAAATATTTAAATACAAATTTTTCTTCTCTTTTGATCTTCAAGGAAGTGTAAACTAAGTAGAAAGCTCTACCCCCTATTTATAGCTGAAGAATTAGAAGGAGAAAGGCTGCGGACTTTTAAAAAACAGTTCCTGTGTTTTTACTTGTCTCTCTCCAGAACTTTTTCACTAAAGCCCTACCTATAAGGTATGGCACCTGAAAGCGAGCCTTAGCTAATCCTTCACAGAGGAGCTACTTTCCTACCAAAATGGAGGTCATGGTCTGGGGGCACATTTATTGAGGATAAATTTGCAATAGCATACCAGGCAGAGAGAGACTATAAACCACAAAAGACTATGTGGTACCTGACTTTAGGGGCGTTGTGAATCTAAGAGGGGAATCAGTAAAAATGAGCAACTGCTAAGGAAGGAACTAAAATGGGTAGATATGTTCAACAAATTACAAAAAGGTCCAAGTTACCTTGCCTACCCCTCTAATTGTTCTTGAGGAAGATGAACTTCCAGCCAAAGTACTATAGACCATGTAATACCTAATTTGCATAAGGTACCTTTGAAAATAACAAGTTGACTAATAAACACTGCAGGTGTATCAAAAAGAACAGATTTTGTACAATTTAAACCATAAATTGAATTAAACGCTAATAATTTACTACAATTCCACTTAAATTCCCTGACAATTGTTTTCAGCTTGTTTTTTGCTAAATTAAAGCTGCTGTGACCTATCTACAAAGAAAGATAAAAAGTCAATTCCCATTAAAAAATTTTTTGAACTGAATGATATAAAATTAAATACAGAAATGCATTTTAAGTGCAAAGAATCCTTCCACTGTTGCCAGTAAACAACTAACAAAGGGGAGTTAAGTAATTTCACAGCCGTATTTTCTCACTCTCCTTCACTGAGAACACAGTCGTTTGCATGGCATAATAAGCTGTAAATTATAAACATTTTTACATAGCCTGCTGCAAAGAAAAGTCTGCCAGCTTTCTGCTATATTGGAAAGTGTTCAAGTGATTAACTATAGCTTTGGAAAGAAGGGGTGGAAACTTGTTTTGCGTCTCAGTTTGTTGGTTCTCTTATGCACAGCCTCTAAAAATCCGTTACATCATTATTTGCAATGAATATGTAAGTAATTATAGTAGAGCAATAGAAGCTCTGTATTTCTGCAGGATGTAAATTACCCATGGACAGCAGCAAATCTTGTAGGTGCATAATTATCCAAGTATTTCCTTGAAACAGTGTCTCCAATAAGTATGAAGACAGTGGTTTTCAATATCAAAATTTGTAGCACTGAGTACTGCAGGATTAATGACCACTGAAATACAGTTTGTACTTCTTCTACAGGAAAAGCTCATTAGACAGAACATCTTCTTACGGCACAAGTCTATTTTAAAAAGTGGTCTGTGTATCAAGGAAAATATAGTTATCTGTATTTCCCGACAGATAAAGAATAAATTTGTGAAAGGAAATGCACAAAGAGACATGGCTTGTAAATGTAAAAGTCTTAATTTTTAAATTGTAGAGAGCCCTATCATGATCCACATTCAACCTCAAAAGAATATCCTCAAAAGAAAAGGATATTCTGTCTCCGTAAATCAACACTAATTCATGAAGCACCTGAGTGCCTACCATAATGATAGGGCTTTTGTGGTCAAAGACAACCTGGTTTTTCTAACTGCACAATTCACATCATCAAACACAGAACATAAAAATCAGTGCTTAGTGCTGAGGATTTCAAGATAAGTAAGAAAATATGTTAGAGCACCCTAATCCAGAGGCTACCTACAATAATGGAAAGAGCATGGATGCTGTGGCCAAATGGGGTTTCAATCCCAACTCTGCCATTTACTTACACTATAAACTTGATCAAGTTATTCAACTTCTCTAAGTCTGTTTCCCAAGCAAAGCAATATTTTCTTAATGAATGTCATGAGGACTAAATAACTTAATATATATAAAGCACATGAAAATGGTACCTGACATATTAAAAATGCAGTATGTGTTAGCATAGTAATAATTACTATTTTTCTGTATTCATCACAGTCAGCCGGGTACATGGCAAGGTGCTGGTTGTTGAATAAATGAATGAATCAGTCAATGAGTGAATGAACAAATCTAGGAGAGGGATAAAATAGGTATACAAATTAATACAAGACGCACAAGAAGTGCCTCAAAGATACAAAATATAACAGAATGCTCGGTGGTGGGTTGGAAGAGGACTAAAACGCAGGCCCTTACCTCTAGGAGGTACTGTCTAGTGGGAAAACATATACATATACATAAATTAGTCATTACAAAACAATGTGTTAAGTGATCTAAAAATTCACAGAACATTCCCTCTAGGTTCTGGCTCTAATACAGCCATGGCTTTTCCTGGAGTACTGAAAGCCTTGTATCTTCTTGAGTGGATATGCTTAACCATTTATAAACCACAGGCTGAGGAGTTAAGAGGTGGGACCAGCGCTCTCATTATTTACCATCTTAAGAAAACCACTGTTCTTTTGACTACTTTCCACTGTCCTCCTCTCTTCTGTTACTCTGTGTTCATCGAAGTCCTTGGCGTCTCATTTAGTTCTGTTGTTCTCCTGGTTGACTTCAATATGTCACATGAAATACCCATCTTGTAGTTTCTCAATCTACTCAATTCAATTTCCACTATATGCTGCCAACCTCACTTTTAGGCACAGCTGAACTTACCGTTCAGAACTGTCCTACTTCTGAAATGTTCAATTTCTCCTATCTTTCTTTTTTTTTTTTTTTTTTTTTTAGTTTTTAAATTAAATTTTATTTTTTTTAAATTTACATCCAAATTAGTTAGCATATAGTGCAACAATGATTTCAGGAGTAGATTCCTTAGTGCCTCTTACCCATTTAGCCCATCCCCCCTCCCACAACCCCTCCAGTAACCCTCAGTTTGTTCTCCATATTTACGAGTCTCTTATGTTTTGTCCCCCTCCCTGTTTTTATATTATTTTTATTTCCTTTCCATTATGTTCATCTGTTTTGTCTCTTAAAGTCCTCATATGAGTGAAGTCATATGACTTTTGTCTTTCTCTGCCTGATTTCACTTAGCATAATACCCTCCAGTTCTATCCATGTAGTTGCAAATGGCAAGACTTCATTCTTTTTGATTGCCAAGTAATACTCCATTGTACATATATATACCACATTTTATTTACCCATTCATCCATAGATGGACATTTGGGCTCTTTCCATACTTTGGCTATTGTTGATAGTGCTGCTATAAACATGGGGTTGCATGTGTCCCTTCGAAACAGCACACCTGTATCCCTTGGATAAATGCCTAGTAGTGCAATTGCTGGGTTGTAGGGTAGTTTTGGTTTTTTTAAGTTTTTTGAGGAACCTCCATAGTGTTTTCCAGAGTGGTTGCACCAGCCTGCATTCCCACGAACCTCCTACTTTCTATCTACAACCTCCTAACCTTTGAGCTCTCTGACTGCATTACTACTCTAATCCAGAATACAAATCATCAAGACCTCCAGACCCTGATCACTATTTTTTTCCCTAATTTTGGACTCCCCAGTCAAGCCTACATAACTTATTTTTATTTATTGACTAAGTAATCTCTACTCCCAGCGTGGGGTTTGAACTCATGACTCCGAGACCAAGAGTCGCAGCTTCCTCTGAGTCAGCCAGGAGCCCCAAGCTTAAACAATTTATTAGGTCAAGCATTCCTTTCCACATACCCTTTTCTTGGTCATGTTTTTACCTTCTTCACTTCTATTCTAGGGCCACTAGGAATTGTTGTGTTAAGGAATCTGTATTTAATCCTGTAGGGAATGAGACACCATTGAAGAATTAAGGATATTTTACTCCACTTACAAACTTAAAAGCTTGAGCAGAAGAGGAGGGAATAGGGGAATCTTAATAAAAGAAAATGAAGACCCAAGATACCAGTAACTATAGAGAAGAAGGATGCCAGGATTAGAGAAACTAACCTGATTATCTGCTCTTTTCCCTCTATTATCACTATCACCCAGCTACAGAGTCCAAGAGTGAGAAGAAAAGTCCAAGAACATATTGGAGAAGGAGTTCCTCAGGCACTGTAGATGCCAGTTCTCTAATAGCATCTTATGCAAGAAGTGTTAAGGATTATCTGTCTTGAATTATACAAATTCAATTTAATTAAATATGGAAGGACTGTGGACCCATAGTGAATACGGTTATAGCTCTAAAAGTTAGGTTCCAGAAACAGAGGTCTAGAAATGAAACTGCATCAATAGCGTCAGAAGGCTACTGGGTGCATAAATTGTTTTCTTACTTGTCACTAGAGGTCAGAGACTATTTCTTATTAATATTTGCATTTCCCTCAATGCTCAGCCTCTGCCTTGCAGAAAGGAGGTAGTCAGGATGTGCCATATTGGACCACACACTACTTGAACCTAGCTGAATATGTGCCCTGTCAGTTGAGCTCCTTGACCTGAAGCCCATTTCTATCCCCATCTTACAGACAAGTAATCACAGAGTGATTAAGTGGCTTGCTTAGGTCAAATAGCTAATCAGTTACACATCTGTGACAAGAACCCAGATCTCTAGAACTTGTACCCATGTCTCTGTTACACCACACTGTCTACCAGTGGGGGTGCCTTGAGCCTGGGTTCAAAGGATCAACATTAGGTCACGCAGCTATTAAGCAAACTTTGTCACTAAACATTTTAAGTGACTGCAAGTCTTCTACTACATAAAACTAACATTTTGCTATCACAACTGTCAAGAATTAAGCCCTGTTTAGGGGCGCCTGGATGGCTCAGGTGTTTGAGCGCCAACTTCGGCTCTGGTCATGATCTCACAGTTCATGGGTTCAAGCCCTGCATCGGGCTCTGTGCTGACAGCTCAGAGCCTGGAGCCTGCTTCGGATTCTGTGTCTCCTTCTCTCTCTGCCCCTCCCCCACTGGTGCTCTGTCTCTCTCTGTCCCTCAAAAATAAACATTAAAAACTTTTTTAATTAAGCCCTGTTTAAAATGCAAAATTAGACACTGGACACTGCCTTTGACTGTGGCTTCTTGCTAGTCAACACATAGCCCTTCTTTAAGGAAAAGATTTAAACTTCTTCACCAATACCAAAACAATTTATGCAGTGTGTTTTTTGCTGTGATTTAGCTAGGCAGGCTAATCTATAGCGAGATATTTATATACGATACACGAACTCTCCACTGAATAGATTAGTAGCTGTGCCCATCTACTTTTTGTGGTTAATTATACTTGCTTTGTAAGAGGCTGTTCTTATTTTGTGTTTTTCCAACAGCCTTGGTGAAGCAATGACTTGTGATGTACAGTACGCTGAACATAAAGAGCCTTCCCCTTTCTTGTTCAACATATAATTGCTGCATTTGTGCATGCTGTGTACGTTGAAAATAACAATAAAAAGTTAATGAAGAAAATAAGTACTAGTTGTAATGAATTAGTAATATTGCTAGATTTGTATCTTGAGTTTATTTTTATTGTTGTAAGTGGAGTACAATCAATAGGAATATGTAATCAAACTGCGCATGCTTTTATCTCTTGAGATCTCTCTGAAAGGGAGCCGAGATATCTTTAGGAAATTATCTTCAAAAGCCTACTCTAAATTCAATTATTCAGCATAATCATTTTAAATCACTGTCAATAAGCACTCCTCATTTTCAAGGTTCTTGTAGTACAAAAAGATACATTTCTTAAATAGGTTTTTATTGCTTTGTAAGTATGAAATAGGACTTTCTTTTAATTTTCATGTTAATTTTAGTTATACAAAATAATACAAATAGATTCTCTTTATAAAAAAATTAAATGTTACAAAGTCCCCTTTGATGACGTCCCTATAGCTGTTCCCAAACCTTCCCCCTCCCTACTTCTTCCAACCACTGTCACTATCAGGCAGGTGAGGTTTCTTCTAGACTCTTTACTAGCATTTACATACGTCCTCTTAAAAAAAATAATAACTCTTTCAATGCTACATATTTCAATATTGATTATTTCATGTTAATATGATTGAGCCCTAAATAAATAATATGATCAACACGTTCCCACTTAAGCCTCATTTCTTAAGGTGTGTTTTTGATTTGGTCATCCCCAAGGTAAATACGGTTTCCTGTTTTTGTTAGGCATTTTTAAGTACTAGACAAACTGTAATGTGCAGAATGAAGGTGAAGATTGATAGTCACAGTCTACTGTTACCATAACTGGAAGTCATCAGAAATCAGTTAGTACCACATTAAAATGATAAGTTATGAACTACAATATTTTCAGGTGAGACCAAGACCAATTCTCTAAATTTAAAGATTTATAAACAGGGGCACCTGGGTGGCTCAGTCGGTTGGGTGTCCAACTTCAGCTCAGGTCATGATCTCACAGCTCATGAGTTCAAGCCCCGCACTGGGCTCTGTGCTGACAGCTCAGAGCCTGGAGCCTGCTTTGGATTCTGTGTCTCCCTCTCTCTCTCTCTCCCCTCCTCCGCTCATGTTCTGTCCCTCTCTGTCTCAAAAATAAATAAACATTAAAAAAATAAAAAAAAATAAAGATTTATAAACAACAACAAAACTTGCTTCTTTCACAGTTTTTCTATTTCTCCACCTTCCTCCTTAAATTAAGATTTCGTTTAGGCCTCCAAATATTCTCCCACTTCTTCTGTGACAGCATCCCAAGTCTGACAAACTTTTCTCAGAGGAGAAAGCAATGTTAATATCATTTTATTGCCGTGGTTTTCTAGATTTAACTTCTAGTTATGTTTATTATGCTTTCTTTATGATTAGTTCTTGGAGCCCAACAATGACTTTAGCATATGATCATTAATTAACCTTAATTACCTGAATAATACTGAGTTGAAAAAGAATTAGCATAGTTACCAAGAAATTATGGTGTCCATTTTAACATGGATGGTAAACCAAAAAGGTTCATCATTTTGCTTCACTCCTGGTTTCTTTATTTAAACAAGCCAGAACTATACTTTATGCATTTTCATAGGTTATTTGATCTTGTCAAAAAGGGCAAAAAATAGAAGTCCAGGTCAGTCCAGGGTCTCTAAGGCCCTCATTCTAATAGTAAGTTTAAGCTAACTACCTGCTTTTCACCAGTTTTTATGAAGTAAGTAAAACATGTATACAGTTAAAAAATAATTCAGACACTGAAGAGGGCATAAAATGAATAAAGTCTCTCATCCCATTTCGCCCCCTACCAGTTGCCCCTCCCCAAAAGGACCACTATTAACAACTCTTTGTGTCTCCTTTAAAGCATCTTCCATGCATACAAAAATCTAATGCCCACCTACTCAAGCCCCAATGGGATCAAATTGTAATGTTTTTGCATCTTGCTTTCTTCTTGATTCTTTGAGATCTTTCCAGATCAGACAAACAGACCTCCTTCATCCTTTTAAGCATTCATTTCATATTCCCTTGCATCCATAACAACATGTGCTCTACTGGTGGATGCTTTGATTGTTTCTTTTTTGGGGGTTGTTGTTGTTCTTGCAAACTATGCTACAAAGAGCATTCTTATATATACATCTTTGAGCATTTATGTTAACACATCAGCAATTTTGCTAAATCAAAGGGTGGTTGGATTAAAATAAAACTTATAACTAAAAATGCTGTAGCTATCCCAAAGCAAGGCAATGTAGTTTAGCTGAATAGTCAGGAAGAAAAGAAACTATGTTTGGCAAACTTGTTTCAATCCCTTTTATCAGAGTTAATAAGAGGTGTTGAAAAATTTTGAAGGTAGAATGAAAATATGTGGTCTGTTTATTTTTTTTTTAATGTTTATTTATTTTTGAGAGGGGGAGGGAGGAACAGAGAGAGAGAGGGAGGCACAGAATCCAAAGCAGGCTTCAGGCCCTGGGCTGTCAGTACAGAGATTGATGCGGGGCTTGAACCTACATACTGTGAGATCATGACCTGAGCTGAAGTCGGATGCTTCAGTGACTGAGCCACTCAGACGCCCCATATGTGGTCTGTTTATAACTGCTAGTTAACAAATTATTTTCTAAGTAACTAACTTTTTCCTACTAACAAACTTAAAAAAAAATTTTTTTTTTAATGTTTATTTATTTTTGAGAGAGAGAGACAGAGACAGCACAAGTGGTGGAGGGAGCAGAGAGACAGAGAGGGAGACACAGAATCTGAAGCAGGCTCCAGGCTCTGAGGTGTTAGCACAGACCCCAGTGCGGGACTTGAACTCACGAACTGTGAGACCGTGCTCTGAGCTGAAGTCAGACGTTCAACTGACTGAGCCACCCAGGCTCCCAAAACTTTTTAATCTTTGCCAAACAGACCTCCTTAATCCTTTCAAGCATTCATTTCATATTCCCTTACATCCATAAAAACATGTGATTTATTGGTAGATGCTTAGATTGTTTCTTACTAACAATTAACTAACAATTTAACTAACAAGCTAATGTTTGAAATAACAAACTTTTTAATCTTTGCCAATCTGACAGGGGAAAACAGTGATTTTTGTTTTAATTTGTCCACTATGATGAATTCCAGCCTTTTCCCCCTTTTATTTCTATCTATAATTCTTCTTCACTGAGTAGCCTGTTCATTTCCTTAGTCCATGTTTCTGTTGTATTATTTTCTTCTGATTTGTTTATTAAAAATTGGCCCTTTGGCACGTATGTTGCAAATATTTTTGTAACTCTGACATTTTCTTTTGACCTTATGGTTATTTTTTCCCACTGAAGAATTATCTTCTGTGCAGTCAAATGGGTTAATTTTTTTGTTTATAGTTTCAGAGTTCTGGAACCTTTTAGGAAGGTTTTTTTTGCTTCGAGATTAAAGAATAATAAAAAAATTTTTAAGTAATAATTTAAAATTGTTGTTATTATTAATCAGCCATGGTCAAATAGTCACTGACCATCACCTATGTGTTAGGAATACGTGTTACCCAGCTGAATGCTGGGTACCATGGAGAAAACAGAACATCTGAACTATGTTTAACAGCACACAGAGTACACAGTCTTCTGTTATCAGCATTACAAATAAATACAGAAAATGATCAGCCCATAATTTTCTTCTTATTCATCAGCTCACCTGCCACCAGGAAGGAACACTGTCACTGCACTGGCTCCCCAGGAGCAGCTCACTGTCCTCCCCTCTGAACAGGGAGAATGGAGTTGAGGGCAACACAAACACAGAAGAGTGTAAAGCCTACCAGTAAAACTTTAAGCCATAGAGACACCAGGATGGAAGCTGTAGATAACAGAAGTGAGGAAATAAAATGCAGTAAAAGAAGGAATAGGTCACAATATGGAGAAAAACAAACTTTCGATGGGATTTTTAAAATTTTAGTAGATATTCTGTAGCACTTCTTGTTATGTTTTATTTTTGTTTTTTTAAATGATTTTCCACTAATACGTTTCTTTTCTTCTTTGAAATGTCACTTTACCTCTTACTTTACCTAGTAGGTAAAATATAACTAGGTTACATTTTTGAGACCTTTTTATGTTCCATGAAGAGTACTTTAGAGTCTGCTTTACAGCGTACATCCTGAATTACAGGTTGCAAAGGACATAACAAGTATAGGGGCTGTGAGACACAGTCCCTGTTAAACTACTCAAAGTCACATTCTGTAAAATGTGTGATTCCATTGTTTATTCCGATCTACTACATTTATGTTATACGGAAGTTCAGCCAGGCAAAGATTTAAGACAATACTCTGGGGCACATGGATGGCTCAGTCAGTTGAGCGTCTGACTTCGGCTCAGGTCATGATCTCGAGGTCCGTAAGTTCGAGCCCCACGTCAGGCTCTGTGCTGACAGCTCAGAGCCTGGAGCCTGCCTCCCATTCTCTGTCTCCCTCTTTCTCTGCCCCTCCCCCGCTTGGCACTCTGTCTCTCAAAAATAAACATTAAAACAATTTTTTTAATAAAAAATAAAACAATAAAACAATAAATACTCTGTCCAAGGAACTGGTGAACTATAAAGATGTACCTGGGCAAGGTGGTCTAGCTGAATAGTCAGGGAGAAATGTGTTTGGCAAACTTGTTTCAATCTTGTCTGCCAGAGTTAACAAAAGATGCTGGGAAATTTTAGGCAATGAAGATAGAATGAAAATATGTGGTCTGGAGGTGCCTGGGTGGCTCAGTCATTTAAGCATCCGACTCTTGGTTTAGGCTCAGGTCATGATCTCATGGTTCATGGGTTCGAGCCCTGCGTCAGGCTCTGTGCCGATGGAATGGAGCCTGCTTCGGATTCTGTCTCCCTCTCTCTCTGCCCTTCCCGGGCTTGCGCTCGCATGCTCTTTCCCTCTCTCAAAAATAAAAAAACATTAAAAAAAAAAGAAAATATGTGGTCTGTTTATATCTGTTAGATGAGAAATAATTGAGTCAATTCTTGCTAAAACAACTGAGAAAGCTGAAGCATTAGTAAAAAAAAAAAAAATTCACCTGAATTTCTTTAAACTTAATAATCATGTTATATTACAGAAGTCCACAGTTTGTAATATCATGTTTTCTGGATTATAATTTTTTTATAGATAAAAGTAACCTATCATTAATAGTAACAGGAAGTTATAAACTTATTTTCTCAGGAGTGGCTAGGGTTACTTGTAAACTTAGTAATACTTTAATTATTTTTTAATTATTTATTTATTTTGAGAGAGAGCATCTGAGCAGGGGAGTGGCGGGGGGGGGGGGGGGAGAGAGGGACAATTCCAAGCAGGCTCTGCACCAGCAGTACGGAGCCTGATGTGGGGCTAAAACCCATGAACCATGAGGTCATGACCTGAGCTGAAACTAAGAGTTGGATGCTTAACCGATAGTGCCACCCAGGCACCCCAGTAATACTTTTAAAAAAATCAATTTTTTTATTACTGAAGTATAGTTGACATACAATGTTATATTAATTTCAGATGCACAATGAAGTGATGTGACAATTCCACACATTACTCAGTGCTCACCAGAATAAGTATAGTCACCACCTGTCATCATACAACATTATAGTAATACGTTTTTGACTAATCACTTTTGCAACCAATTTTTTAAAGTCAGGAATGGTGGAATAACTAAAGTTCATTGCCTTGTTGGCAAAAGGCTATGGTAGATGTTTACAGTGCATTTTTATAAATGTAGCTCTCTTAACTGTTTTTCAAAATGTAGCTATTACATTTTAGCCTAACTTCTGCCTCTCTTGGCCATTAAATGATAAGTTTACTAAACATATCCACAGGTTACATCCATCAGTTATATCCTTAGGCCAAACAAAAGAGGTCACCTAACTCACTTTTGGTCCCTTAGGTAATCTACTCAGGTCCCATTATCTGACCTCAAAGTCCAGGTTATGAGAGAAAAACACAATGTAAATCCCAGCAGTTTGGAGGTGAATTAAAAAGCTCCCAAGTCAGTACTTCCCTCAAATGTTAAATAATTCACTGTGGCATTATAGATACAAGCCTCCAGCAAAAGTTACACTTGAACAATTAAGGAAGCAGGAGCCAAACAAATGACTGCAGGGGTAGAGAAACAAATTAATGGTTTCTCATAGTACTGTGCTAAATTACATTTTCACATTAACAAGTATGTAAAACGCACAAGCATCACCAACGACTTACCAGATCAAGTTTGATTACAGAAAATAACCTAGAACAACCCACCAGGATTATTTGCTAAATGTAACTGTCGATTCTATACACTTGAATATGAAATCCATTTATATTATTTATAAAGTTTTTATACTCATAATGTACCACCTACTGTTTTGCAAAGTTCTTTTACAACTGTTCATATTACTATGACCATATGCCAAATGTGCTCTGTTCCTGTAAAGGATCAGAAGGTGATGCAGCTGTTTCTTAGTTGCTAGATAAGAAATTCACAACACAAGGTCACATCACGGTGCACTGTGCGCATACAGATACCAGCACCTGCACAGTATAAAGAGTATACGCTTTAGAGCAGAAGCAGGATTTAAATCCCAACTCTATCACTTTCTAATTAGAAGATTTTAGACAAGTCTTAATCTCAGTATTAGATTATTTTTCTGTAAAATGGGAATGATTCATTTATGCAACAAATATTTATTGAACACCTATTATACATCAAGTAGTACTTTCCAAGGCTTATTTTAGGATGAGAGAAAATAAAACATAGCTGGTGTTCATCAGAGGTATGTATGGTTAACCAATTTCAAGAGCAGAGGCCTGGCCAATTATATAGAGTCAAAGTCAGCAGACTGAAAAGCAACAGAATTCCTAAAGGCAACAGAGATACATGGGATACAAGGTGAAAATGAGGTCCATTTGCTTTCCAGAGACTAACAGGTTATTGGTACTTATTATAGATCTTTATGTATTTTCTCTAGTTAATTTAACTGATAAACTCAGTCAACAACTTTCTATAAAACTCATAGCATAATGTTTGAGCTCTAATTCAAACAGACTGGGGAAGGACATAGATGTGTAAAAGATTTGCCAAGTTACTTTCCATTCAGAAGTTTTGCAAAGACATACAAGCATAAGACTGTTTTTGGTATACTAATTTAATGGATAGTCTAACCTATATGTGACATAAATTCTTCGAACTGGATGAGAAAAGCTGAATGGAGGGGCTCCTGGGTGGCTTAGTCAGTTAAGTGTCCGACTTCGGCTCAGGTCATGACCTCGTAGTTTGTGAGTTTGGGCCCCGCATCAGGCTCTGTGCTGACAGCATGGAGCCTGGAGCCTGCTTCGCATTCTGTGTCTCCCTCGCTCTCTATCCCTCCCGACCTTTCTCTCTCTCTCTCAAAAATAAATAAACATTAAAGAATTAAAAGAAAAAGAGAAACTGAATAGAATCAAGAAAATAACATGAAACTTGGAAGAAAAAGTACTGTAGCTGGAGCCTCGACTTTTCTCATTTGCCAGTTGTGCCACCTTGAAAGTCTCAGGATGTTTGAATCTCAGTTTGCTCAAGAGTAAAATAAGTATAACGACATCTCTCATCTAAAGCATTTTGTGAGGATCAAATGGGATAACCATCATAAAAATGATCAGGAACCTACAAAGCACTAAGCAAACATAAATTATTTCACAGTGAGTAGGAACTGAAAATGACACCAAGGTATCCCTTCCAGTGAAGATACTTGTATGGATAGATGGTAAAAGGTCTACAAAATTATCCTGACCCTGGAGGAGGGGTCATCTGTAGCCATGATGTTAATAACTTTGCCTGCTTGCTTGTTAATGAGGAAGGATTATCAGACTTCTTAGCTGGTAAGCAATAGTCATCTCTGAATATTATGTAAGAAAAAATGTATGGATAAGACTACTAGGAATAAAAAAAACCCCTGGGGCGCCTGGGTGGCGCAGTCGGTTAAGCGTCCAACTTCAGCCAGGTCACGATCTCGCGGTCCGTGAGTTCGAGCCCCGCGTCAGGCTCTGGGCTGATGGCTCGGAGCCTGGAGCTTGTTTCCGATTCTGTGTCTCCCTCTCTCTCTGCCCCTCCCCCGTTCATGCTCTGTCTCTCTCTGTCCCAAAAATAAATAAACGTTGAAAAAAAAAATTAAAATAAAAAAAAAAAAACCCTAAGGTATGGATCAATTTTTAAAGTACATCTGTAAGATATATTAACCATAAGTCAAACTTCCTAGAAATGCTTCCTTTGGTGAGGAAAATTTCCTTGTCACCCATGTTTTTAGAATGGTTTTATTTATTTTCATTTGAGAGAGAGACAGAGAGAGAGGAAGAGAGGGGCAGAGGGAGAGAGAGAAAGAGAGAGAGAGAAAGAGAGAGAGAATCCCAAGCAGGCCCAGTGCTCAGAGACATGGGGCTCAATTCTATAATCCTGGGACCGTGACCTGAGAGGAACTCAAGAGTTGGACACTCAGCCGAGTCACCCAGGCACTCCTGGAGTGGTTTTAATTTCACATGCCAAAGTCCACCTGCACAGGCTATCTAGAGGCTCTCTAGAGCCTTCTAATAGTGTCATGTACAATACTAAATTAAATAAAGTTATTGTTGATACACTGTTACTAAAAATATGCAGTGATTTAAAAAAATAAAACTGAAAATTTTAAGTTTGTTTTATATGTAGCAAAAATGACTCATACTCATAAAATTTTTTTTAATGTTTACTTATTTTTGAGAAAGAGAGAGAGAGAGCATGTACTCTCGTGTGAGCAGGGGAGGGGCAGAGAGAGAGAGATGGGGACAGAGGATCTGAAGCAGGCTCTGAACTGACAGCAGAGAGCCCGATATGGGGCTTGAACTCACAAATGATGAGATCATAACCTGAGCTGAAGTCAGATGCTCAATCAACTGAGCCACCTGGGTGTCCTCTCATAGATTTATTGTTTAGTCTAAACATATGAGAGAAGAGAAAAAAATTTCTTTTTTTTTATTGAAAAAAATTTTTTTAATGTTTATGTATTTTTGAGAGACAGAGACACAGAGCATGAGCAGGGGAGGGGCAGAGAGAGAGGGAGACCCAGAATTCAAAACAGGCTCCAGGCTCTGAGCCGTCAGCACAGAGCCCGACTCAGGGCTTGAACTCACAGACCGCGAGTTCATGACCTGAGCCGAAGTGAGACGCTTAACCGACTGAGCCACCCAGGTGCCCCAAGGAGAAAAAATTTCTTATCCTAAGTAACTTTAGTAAAAACCTCTTCACCATAAAAAGAAGCATAATAAAATAAATGATGCAGCATTTGAAGTATACTACCTCTCCTAAAATGATAGCTGCATCATTATTTTATAACTAGGTATCATTCTGAGTAGGTTTAAAACCGTAAATCCTAGAGTAAATCTCTATAAAAATACAATGATACCATGATAATCAAGGAGAGGTAGTCATGAATAGAAATTTATCTTTTTTAATTTTAGGGAGAGAGCACAAAGGGGGTTGAGGGGCAGAGAGAGAGAGAGAAAGAGAGTCTTAGGCAGGCTCTACCTCAGTGCAGAGCTCACGGCGGGGCTCAATCCCACGACTGTGACCTGAGCCGAAATCAAGAGTCAGATGTTTAATTGACTGAGTTACCCAGGCACCTCATGAATAGAAACCTATAAATGCCCAGAGTAGAAATGAAAGTTTTCAACACAAATGTACAGGGATTTCCCAGTTATGCTTGGAGCTGCTAAGTCTGTCAGACTTGTTAAGAGCAATAAAATTACATTAATAAAAGGTGGGGATTCCTGGCTGGCTCAGTTGGAGGAGCATTCGACTCTTGATCTCGGGGTTGTGAGTTTGAGCCTCACACTGGGTGTACAGACTGCTTAAATAAATCAATAAGTAAACTTTTAAAAAGAGAACAATAAAAATACATTTTTAACCTTATAAAATATTTTAATCTATCCTTGAATCAGAGAATGACAAAAAACTAAATAGTGATTTCCACTGACCACTGTTCAGTAAGAGGAAACACAATTTAGAGAGTGATGTCAAAAGACTAAGTTCTTCTTACCATGAATAGATCCCACTGACCATATCATAGTTCTGACATGATGCATTCATGCTGCTGGGCCCAGCTGCTTTAGAAATAAGTAACACCACCAAGCCCCTCAACTGGAGGTTATGCCGGCTCTCATGTACAAGCCCCCTGCCAACAAAGAAAGAAGAGGATTAACATATTTTCACAGAATCAGTCAGATCAAGTTAGGAAATTGCTACCATTCACCTATACTTCCAAAGTCAGAGAATGGGACTTGTTCACAGAAACAGAATTGGGGGAAGAGCTAACAGGAGGAAGCCATGAGTTCAGGAATCAACTAGAGAAACCCAGGGCTGGTTTTAAAAGCGACAATCTCCAATTGTGGGACCTAATGATCTGGCTTCCTCCTGTTTCTGGGTTTTGCTACGATCTGTACACTACATCTCACAATCTCAACCATCTGCTCAACCCACAGTTTTAAAGTGCTTTATGGTAGCTGACAGCAACTGAAATACAAATTGTATGGCTTAGATGAAGTGATGTTATTTGGTGATGATGGTGGTAAGGGAGAGGGGCAAAAAATGATTTCTGTCTTCACACGTAGAGAAGATACTCAGAGAATTAAAGTGGCAAACTCAAATGACTTAAAAATTTATTTGGTAAGTAAAATGGAAATGTATGCCATCAGCAAGTGTTGCCATTTCCTATTATTTATGGAAAGCATTATCATTCTAGACGACAATATGGCTTTAACTTATCATGTCATTTTATTTTTGCTATGAGTATTGAATTTCCATAATTTTTACTATAACTAAGGCCAGGAATACATGTTTTGTTTTGTTTTGTTTTTTATCTCCAAGTATTGCAAATGGGTGTCACACAAGAACTAAATGGCATCATCATCAGAAAGAGAGAAAGACAGACAGACAGACAGAAAGAAAGAAAGAAAGAAAGAAAGAGGAAGAAAGGGAAAGAACGAACAAAAGATGGACAATATATTATAATAAATTAATATTTAGAACAAAGCTCATGAGCACTAATCAAATAGGTATTATGTACATGTTATGAACATAGTTCTTGAATGTAGTGGAAAAAGCATTAAAAGTTTGTAATATAATACTCCATTAAATTATTAAGTCTTCCTTCGTAAATTCTGAACAAAGAACTAATTTAAATTCACATAGCCAAAATTAATGAGTTAGTTCATTACTTAAGGAAAATTTTTGCCCCTTTGCCTTCAAACAAATTTTTAAAAAGGTCCCCTTTGTACCCTCATTGGTTTCAAAATAAAGCAGAACTTCAGGTTCTCTGAAAAGGAATAGATATAGCTCCTTCTCTAATTATATTTCTCCACAATGCAGTAAGTGATCATCAGCAAGTTTGAGGCATTAGTAATTTTTAAAAAGAAGTTCTAATTTCCTAGGAAAAAAAAGTTAATTTACAGCCATTGTTATATCACAAGAGCAACAAAGAATCATCAGAAATATCCAAAGCTCTTCATTATCATGTAACTTTCTACTTAAAATCCTGTAGACCCGAAATGCAGGGAGGCTGGGAAGCACTCCATTTTGGAACAAGTAAATGTAAAATGGGAGCGCTTTCTAAGCTTTTTGCTTTGAATTACAAATTTTAACTTATGCTCTTAGATCCTTATTAATGTATTACCAAAGGTGAATTCTTCCCTTCTTAGATGATAATATTAAAGACAAGGTCTGAATTGGTTCTTAATTCTAGAAAGGGAAAAGAGGAGGGTGATGCTGTGTGTGAGCCTGTGCTTATGTTCTAGGGGTTGAGTCTGGTTAGGGATGAAGATATGATGACATGGTAAGAACTCTGAAAGGCTTACTTTTGAGAAAAGTTTGACTAAATCATGCTGATGAAACAGCTGTGGCAACACTTTTGACATCTTCAAAGTTCAGAGACGGGACCTTTCACAGGAGACACACACAAACAACAACAGCCAACACTTACACAGTGCTTCACATATGCCAAGAACTGTTCTAACAATTTACTACATATTACCTAAATTAATTCAGGACAACTTCAAGAGGAAGGCACCACAATTACCCTGATTTTGCAGATGAATAAGGAGAATGAGGCACATAAAGAGATCAAGCAACTTGCTCTTAGCTGGTAGGCGGTAGAGCCTTGATGAAGCAAAGACGTGACCACCCGTGCCAACTGGCTCTACAATCTACATACACTCTTAACCATCATGCTATAATGACTCTCCAATCATCTTCAGCTCATATACAAAAGCTACTTACTAAGTCAAATTAGAAGAGTGCAGCTTTAGAAACAAGTTTAACAAAAACTCTTCTCCCATTCATTAGCTGTAGGACTTGGAGACCATTACCTCTCCTAGAAAATGAGGTTAGCAATGCTTACTTTCCATAGTCACTGTATGGAAGAGGCAACATGAGTAAAGCATATAGCATTGTGGAAGCACATGGTAGATGATCACTTAATCAGAAAATTACATTCTCTGTCCTTATTACTTTTTTGCCACCTATTTTTTTCTCAACTCGTATTTTTTCTTTCTTCTAGTCCATTTCTCCTCCTATCTCTCAAAGCCTAGCCCATTCTACCCACATACATAATCTCTTAGAAGTTTCCTTTCCTACCTCCCCAAATAACAAAAGTTAAGGAATTCTTCCCACACACCCCCAACCCCTGCAAACATCATATATCCCTGAAACACTTGACACTTTTAGAACACATTCTGAAAAGGTCAGGAAGATAACCCATAGTGGACTGGCTAATAGAAATCAAGAGAACAGTCAGAAAAGCACACCTTCTGACCACTAATTTTCATGCAAGTCAGTGTTAACAACCAGAGAATAGATGAACAGCTTAAGTAAATTTAAAAACTGCTTTCAAACACTTCTTTAAATTTACTTCATTAACACTCTTAATAAAACAGTACTAAGATAAACTGATAATGTCCACAGCTCAAAATTAGCTCACAACCAGAGAATAAGAAATTTTGCTCCTGAGCATAAAAAATCCCTAGGATTCTAACTTTACAGAGATAGTATGTTTCACATAGTCCAGGCCTGAAACAGCATGAACTCTCAGTGCCTCTCTTCAGGATGGACACCAAACAGCTAGAACATGTCTAGAAGATGGTGAATCCTACACTACCACATGCATGCCTCAAGAAAAAGCTACAGATGCTAGCTTGGAGAATGGTAAAGTTGGCGTTCTCAAATTTATTGGGGCAAAAATGTAATGAATGCTTACTGCATGTTAGGCATAGTACTAAACAACAGTGAAGGGCATGATGATGAGCACTGGTGAGCTGTGGTCTCCCTTCTTGTGGATAATACAGTCTGGATTAATAATCCCAGTAAAATGTGGCATGAGCTACTCTAGGGGATGAGCAAGGACTAAGGGAGCAGAAAGAAGGGGCAACTAACGTAACTGGGAGCAAAAGAGACCTGAGACCTAAAAGATGAAAAGGAGGTAGCCAGGGGAGGTAAAGCTGGGAGGGGAAGTGAAGGAAAAAAAAGTGTTCCAAAGAAGAAACAATACGGGTGAAGGTTTGGAGGAAAGACAGGAGGACACAGCTATTTCCAGAACCAACATGGCAGGAGCACAGCGTGCGAGGGGAAGAGCAAGGCGAACGAAAGCTAGAGGAATTCACGAGAGCTGTCTACTATTGGAAAGGGCTCCTTCTGTCTGTAGAGGAGACAGAATTACTGTAGAAACTGACATTACCGGATAGAAAATATGGCAGGACAATTTTGACTCGACATGAAGAAAACACGAAGTAGCCGCTGGTGATGCTGAGTCCCTCGTTAACAGAGACGTTCAGGAAGCTGCACAGCCTCTGATGTGTATACCTTAGAGAGGAGCCTGGTCTATGGGACATCTGAAGTTTTTCCTTACTCTGGGTTCTTTATGGTCTCACCTCACTTATTTAATTATCCAATACTCTACAATATGTATAATAGGTGTAAAAGTTGGAAGAATCCTTTATTGTCATCAAAATTATAATGTCATGAATGAAAGCAGTATTTAGTACCTCATAATCTTTATCACTAAAGTTCTACAGAACTGTGTTCCTTTTAGCCAATGTAAACAAAAACTTCATCATTCGTTCGTTCAACTAATACAGACTGAACCTTTTCCATACATCAGGCGCTGTGCGAGGCAGAGGTGCAATGACAAGCTAAACCAGTCACAGAGCTTGTGGAACTTGCAAGTGAGCGGAAGAGACTGGAAATAATGAAAGAATCATGAATAAACATAAAATTACAACAGTAACAAATGCCACAAACGAAAAAGATGGTACTGTGAGGGCTTATAATAGGGGAACTGACTTAGCAAGCAAAGTCAGAGGCTTCCCTGAGGACGCGATGACTGAGTTGATACCCAAAGGAAGAGCAAGGGATGTAAAAGGGGATGGTGGGAAGAGAACAGAACAGAGGAGTATATCTGCTGCACAAAAACAGGTATATGTGAGGCTGAGAGCACCGTATGAAATGAGGCTGGAGAGACAGGAGAGACCACACAGGTCAAACAGGCCATGGTAAGACTTTTGCTCTTTACCTAAAAGAGCAATGTGAAGCCATGGCAGTATTTTATTAAGCACCTGGTGACATGATATTTAAAATCAAACAAACAAACAAACAACCCCAGAAAATCCTGTCATCAGTGGAGAAACGACTTGGTTGGAGGGGAAAGAAGGAAACAAAGTGGTATGAGGATCAGTTAGGAGGCTTTTGCAGTAGTCAATGAGAAATATGGCGGTAGCAGGGTGCCTGGGTAGCTCGGTCTGTTAAGCATCTGACTGGCTCAGGTCATAATCTCACAGCTCATGAGTTTGAGCCCTGCGTCAGGCTCTGTGCTGACAGCTCAGAGACTGGAGCTTGCTTGGGATTCCATATCTCTGTTTCTCTCTGCCCCTTCCCCGCTCATGCTCTGTCTCTGTCTCCCTCTCAAAAATAAACATTTAAAAAACTTTTAAAAAAGAAAAAGAAATGTGGGGGTAGCATGGTTGACAAACTAGAGAAGTACCAAATCTCAAGTAATATTTCAATTCAATTTCAGTAGATGTTGGATACTATGTAGTCCTAGAAAATTAGCTAATTAATATAGGTATAGCAGTACTTTTAAATTATATTTAAAATATTTTATTTTTAAATTATATGTTATAATAAATATAATTTACACCCAGAAAAGTCTGTACTTGAATTTTGGAGGTGGGGAGAAACTTGGCCTCCTCCAAAATTCTGCCCTAGATCTATAACAGATGAACAGCAAACATACACTAATATTCTAATAGGTACACAATTTCAAGGAAATAAGGACTGAATATCAGGTGAAACTTTGTGCACCCCAGCTCTGTTTCCTTCTCACATTATGATTTCTATGGCTAACTGCGGTTTTCACCGCATTGTTGAATCTTTCCATAACTACTGGCCAATTTCTCTTCCTTAACCCAATCCCGTAAATATTTCAAGTCCTCAAATCGCAGCTATGGCGCCTTTCCATATATCTTAAATTCCATTTCTTCAACACATTATGTACCAAACATGAGACGTATACAAAGAAATAAGTGGTGTAATACAAGAGCTATAATAATAGGTTCAAGATATGGTTAAATTGAATAATCCAAGGAACAGATATCAAAGATAGTAGAGTAACAAAAAGCTATCAGTACATGGAGGAAGAAAGAAAACTGCTTCTTGTTAGAGGTGCTCCTCTAACATTCAGACTGGTAGCATTCAGACTGAGGCCAAGAGGTGCTTAGACTTCCCTGAGCAGAGAATGGAGGTAGGAATGGGATAGGATTAATGGAATGGAAAGAGGGGTATTTTAGGAGAAACAGGTTATGTGTGACAAGAAAGTGGAAGAATGAGGAGCAGGTTTAGGAGCTGTGGGGCTACCCATCTGGGCACTATGTGAAGGTGAGCAAGCCCAGAAAAAAGACAGCCTAAAGAATGAAGGGCCTTGAAAGTCAGGTTTAGAGTTGCGACTTCATTCTGCAGGCCATCTGAAGGCAGGGATGGTTTGTCAGCAAGGGAGTAATGTGATCAGAGCTAAAGACTAAAACTGTTACTCTGGGCCTAATATTGTTACTCTGGCAGTAGCATGGTGGGTGCAGTGAAAGGGAGACAGAAGATTAGTTAGGAGTAGCTTCTTCCAACAGTCCAGGTGGGAGATAATGAGGGCCTAAATCAGGGCAGTGGCAGCAGGGATGGAAGAGAAGAGCTGAGCAATGGCAGCAGCATGGAGGTGGAACAGGCTAGTCTGGCCAGCCGACTGCATGAGGGTCTCCCCCCTCCGCATGCAGCGAAGGAAAGGTAAGGGCTGAATGTGAGGTTCAAACCTGTTTCCTGGAGATGATGATGCTAACATTCACGGGGATTGGAAGAAGAAGGAGAGTTAATGGGGAATTAATGAGCTCAGTTTTGGACATGTTAACTTTGAATGCAAGAAAGGCTTCCAGATGGAGATGCCCAGCAGGCAGCTGGAAATGCTGTGGCCAGAGATTTGGGAAGCATCTTCAAAGAGGTGATGGCTGAACCAGTAGGAAGTGATGGATGAGTTTTTGAGGAGAGAAAAAAGAGAAAAGTAGGAAAGAGAAGAGAAAAGGAACCTCGGAGAATTCCTTTACTTTAGGGTACTGAGGAAGGATGAGTAACCAACATGAAGGAACAAAGCGTTTCCACAAACAAATGAGTCTCTACAGATACCCAGAAAGAAGTATGAACATGTACGCACAGTGGAGGCAAAGAACTATAACAGAGCAGTGTATAGGAACGAGGGCCAGTAGTTGCCCCTTCCGTTGGCTTTTATGGTACTTACTACAAACCTCTAGTTTTGCGCTAAAAACACTGATAAAAGTGATAGAGATGACACAGACAAACAACAACAACTACAACATGCTATAATGCCAGGCCCGTGCTGTTTTCTGTGCATATGCTCTAATTCTCACAAAATCCATGCAAGGTGACTGGTAACATCTCTTCACAGATGAGGAAAATTAGAAAAAAAGGCTGAGAAAAGTGAAATAATTACTAGTCACACTAGTCAATTAGTCATGGAAGCGCCAAGATCTAGATGTAATTTGGAGCTCAGAGCCTAGGCTCACTAATGCTTTACGACCTAGCTATTTAATTATTTGCTCACAGGTACTACCTCACAAACCTGTGAGAACCTTGAAGGGACTCAGGCTCATCATCTCTGGATGCCCTGCACCTAGCAGAGTAACTGACATAGAATAGGACTCCAAAAAATACAAGATGAGAGAATAAATAGCTTCAAGAAGTAGAACAGCAGATTCTCCATCTCACACATCCCACCCAAACAGCCCCATTACTATTCCCGACTTTCCTCATCTCCCCTGCTCTCCATTTGCTACATTCAGGCATTCAGCTCCACGTATTGAGTCCCTCTTCCTAAATCAGAGTATATTCTTTAAGAGTGATAGCCACACAGGAGAAAAGCCCCCACATATTCTAAAAAACACGCTGAGATTTTAATGCTACACTGAAAAGTTACTGTATTGGAGAATTATACCACATTGAAGGACTTACCCCTTAAGTTTTAAATAGAGAGAAATCAATATATTGGAGTGTTTATGTGGTTTTTTTCCTCATTTAGGAGAAGTGACTGAATTCACTGCTGCATCAGTGCCCATGAGAGAAGGCTGTCCTCACTTTGAACAGAAGGTAGGGATTAGTTCCAGATGGAGAGCTGAGGTAGGACGGCAGAATTGGGGCACAAGAGAAAACTTTTGAGATGTATGCTCACGAGTTCAGAATTCTCACTTATGCCATGATCCAAATCACAATCTTTTGGTACGTTTATAGTCAAATATTAAGGAAACAATTTACTACCTACAAAGAAGGGACCAGCACCCTTGGGTCAGCTCAAAGCACCTCAAAATAAGGGAAAGATCAGCACTGCTCAGACCTCCAAGAGAATAACTCCCTCCAATGCTAACTCCTAGAGGTATAGAGTTTTACTATGTTATTATCCCACTCTTAATATATCCAATTCCAGTAAGTCAATCCAAAAAATGTAAGCATCAAAGATAAATGTCAAATCTAACATACATGAAGTAGGTTGATTGAAAAGATTCCTAATAAGTCTTTAAGACTGTGACTGCAATCCCTAGTTAAAAATTTTTTAAGTTTATTTATACAGAGATGACTGAAACAAAAGGATCAACTACAATGTGTGCAGTTTTTGCCAAAGAATCACAGAAATACTCTGATCTTTCCATTTTTTTTTAATGCTGATTACAACCTGCTAAACTGATTTTGTGACCCATTAATGAGTTGCAACCTGCAGTGTTTTGAAAAATAGCGTTTTAAGTCATGTAAAGTATGTGACATATAAAGTCAAAAGAACTGGAAATAAAATGTAAAATTAAGTAGAAATAGAAATATCACTGTTTAAAAACAAAAAAATCCGTCCATATACAAGAGCAAATTTAGTGTTATAAGAAAGCATTACAATTTTTTTAATGACATGGAAAAATACTTAAAATGTTAAATGAAGACAGAATATAAAACTGTATATATAATATCTCAACTATGTTTCAATATATGCACATACATATGCATATAAACAAGGCCAAGGACAAAAACTGGAAAAAAATATGGCAAAATTAATCTTTTAAATCTGGGTATCATTATATAGGTGTTCAATATACAGAGTAGCCTTGTATTTTTCTGTACGTTATAATAGTTTGTTTAAAAAATGAAAAGAAACAAGATATGAAGCAAATACCCCTAAATGGTAACAAGCGTTAATCAACGGATTTTTAGGTTAAGGGTGATCTATTTCCTAAAATGCATAAGAGCACAGATCTCTTTTTAAGTCTGGAGAAAAAAGTACTATATTTTAAGAATAACAGAATTTTAGGAAGGCAGATGACTTACTACATTATAGTTGTGTTTCTCATTTCAAGAAAAAAATTTAACCCACGTTTAATGAACCCCAGAGTCCAATGTTGGGTGCCTTGTGGGTTCTCCTATTTCACCTTTAATTTCTCTAAGATTTAGACACAAGGCCAATGTTTAAATGGTATCAAAGAAGTGCTGTTAAAAAAAAAAAAATATATATATATATAATTAGCAATTCAATGACAGTAATATTACTCAGTTGTAAAAGAAAAAAATTAATACTCATGAAAATTGTTTTAAAGCACTATAATTTGAGGGAGACTAAAAATAGTCCACATGTCACAGATTTTTATGTAAAATTAGCAGAAGAACTGGAGGTTAATTTCCATTGACAAAATGACCCAAATTGTATTATTCCTGCCATATCTATCCTGAGACTAAACTGCCCTAGACTTGAAACAACTTTAGGGCCTGAGGTGACCAGCCCTTAGAATCTGGGAGCTGTAGCAGTCACTGACATGGCTCGAGGGCCACATGCACATCCCACCCGAATTAAATCCCTGAGGGACATCAGGGCCAAGGAACTGGCTTACCAAAGTCCTCCCAAAGCTGCAATTAGGTTTGATGGGCGTGTGGCAGAAGTCAGGCGCTGGAAAAAAAGGAAGCAAGAGAGAAGAGAAAGTAGAATGGGGGTAGGGCACAGGGATTGTTGAGCAAGGGTAGAAATCAAGCCAGGAGCTTTTCAGAAATGATTACTGAACACCAGTAGTTTAATGATACGTGACTGAAATAAAAGAGAAGTATAAAATAATGCCATAATTGATCAAGGTTGCAATAAGATATAGGCTGGCCACCTTGGAATTAAACATACCACCAGAAAAACAACAACAATGCACAAAGACTTTCCCACTCAGATGATAATTGGAGATTTATTTTAAAATACCAATGTAGAAAAATAGGGACATTTTAAAAAATAATATTTTGATCACACTGAAAGCTCTGTTAAAATGATCTCATACAATAATTTTTACATACAGACCCCTTTTGTTCACATTTTTACACAGCGATTTAGTGTGGAAGCAAAGGAGTAGAAAAATCAAGTGCTGGAATACAGGCATCATTACACTACACAGACACAGGAGACTCACACTACCACTCAAGCAGTGACACTGGCTAAGAGCTAGCACTGTGAATTACACCTCCTACTACCACCATCCGTCTGCGCAGGGAATAAATCAACCAAACATGAATGAGTGTTCCCTTAATGCTCAGTGCTTTTCTCAACTTGCAGTCCTGATTAATCTTCCATAATTTTCTATGGTTTTACTCGGTTAGCACGTAAGCACATTTTTTATCAGAAAAGAATCTCTTTAGTAAAAAGAACATCTTAACGTAATACTCAATTTGTTTAGTACTTGGTGCATCAGTCCTATTAGCTAATGAAGGTGGTTCAAGTGTGCAAAATTTAGAATATATGCATTAAAATAAGTTGGAAAAGAGAAAAAGGTAAAAGGTCATTCAGTTGGCTTTTACATAACATTAAGAAGTGAAGCCAAAAGTAAAGATACAATAGCAGATGGTTGAAGCCAGTAAAAATAAGCAAGTTGGGGGAAAAAATGATGAAACACTTTATAGAGAAACAGATAATACCTTAAGGGAAAATTGGGGTGGGGGCTGGGATGCAGCAAAGTACATCCTGGATTGTGGCAAGAGAAATGAGTTTTTAAAAACTGAATAGAAAAACAACCAAGATCTAAAACCATATTATTGCAACATGGTGGCTCAGAAATCAAGTGCAAAATTTTTAGGGACATCTCTTTTATTTTTCCAAAATCAACACTGAAATCAAGATACAGGAATCCAAAATATGGGAATTAGAAGTGACAGGTGGTGGGACACAGACTGCTTGTATTCATCTTTCACATAATCTCCACCAGAGAAAAGGTCTCATGATTGACTGCCTGTGTTGTTCAAAACTGTTAGCTCTCATAATCACAAATATTGCCATCCAATAACATTAAGATCTTATAAATATTTTAAAAAGCCACCTGGGGTGGTTGCCTGGGTGGGTCAGGTGGTCAAGCATCTGACTTCAGCTCAGGTAGTGATCTAACAGTGTGTGGTTTGAGCCCTGCATCAGCCTCTGTGCTGACAGCTCAGGGCCTGGAGCCTGCTTCAGATTCTGTGTCTCCCTCTCTTTCTACCCCACCCCCACTCACGCTCTGTCTCTCTCTCTCTCTCTCTCTCTCTCTCTCTCAAAAATAAACATTAAAAAAGAAATTAAAAAAAATAAAATAAAATAGGCACCCAGAACACCAGTCTGGCTCAGTTGGTGGAGTGTGTGACTTATCTTAGGGTCGTGAGTTTGAACCCCAGGTTGGGGGTAGAGATTACTTTAAAAAATAACAATAATGGGGCGCCTGGGTGGCGCAGTCGGTTAAGCGTCCGACTTCAGCTCAGGTCACAATCTCGCGGTCCGTGAGTTCGAGCCCCGCGTCAGGTTCTGGGCTGATGGCTCAGAGCCTGGAGCCTGTTTCCGATTCTGTGTCTCCCTCTCTCTCTGCCCCTCTCCCGTTCATGCTCTGTCTCTCTCTGTCCCAAAAATAAATAAACGTTGAAAAAAAAATAAAAAAAAAATAATAAGCAAACAAATAAATAAAATAGCCACCAACAGAGGTAGTAAAGGGGAAAGGTTATTATGATAGTAGCATCTCCCAAACTATGTGTGCCGATTTTTTATAGCTTCATTCACATGGTATTAATTAATAGGATGGCACCTACTGAACGAAGACAGGGAAGCTTGGAATAAATTACACAGATTATTCTAGCCAATTTAATCCTCAAGTAACAGTAACACTTGCTGTACTCTACCAGGTCACAAGGCTCTGGGAAGAAATCTCTCATTTACCAGACTGCCAGCAAGCTTCCTGGGGAGAGAGGGGGGTAGAGGATAGACTGATGGTCTCATCCACCCTGGTACAGCCCCAAGCCTTCAGAGGTGTTAGCTCATCTAACCTGACAACCATCCTGTGAGGTGGCAGTTTTCCTCTTTTTATTGATGAGGATACTGAGGCTCATAGTTTATTTTCTCTGGATCAATGATTACCACTGATAAACTACATAGCTGTATTCATTTATTTTAGTTATTGTCTCCCTTGAGTAGAATGTAAGCGTGTTACAACATATTTACTTGTCTACAGTTGTGTCTCTAGTGCTTAGAATAGTGCCTGGCACACACAGACATTCAATAAATACTTACTTGAATGAATTAATAAGGTAATCTGCCCAAGATTATATAACCAAGAAGTGAGAGACCTGGGGCTCAATTCAGTTGTCTGCCTCCAAAGCCCATGTTCACTCAAACTAGAGAAATGATGATCACAGCAGCATTAAAATACAGAGAGCAAAGATGAATGGTGGCTTAGAACGAGGGCTTAGAAAGTACCTTATAGGTAAGAAGTATGGAAAAAATTTTAAAGTTAATTTCTCCTAAGCACCTTCTTGAAACTTCTCTTGATTATAGGTCTGGTGTATTGAGAGCTGGATGAGCAGCTGGGTGCAGCCTTCTCCTTATACTCAAGTTCAACAAGACTCACAGGCAGCACAGAGCCAGAGGATTTGCGGTCCATTAAACACAAGGCCACGGGAAGCCTTGAATAGCGCCCATTCACACAGAGGCTGAGCAAAGTTTGCACTGCAGTGAGAGTGCTGTCCAGGTTAGAAACCACAACTAAAAAACAACAACAAAAACCCTCACAGACTGAAGGAGTAGCCAGGGTCTACACCATACCCAAGGAATCTTATACCGAAATGAAGATCTGCATAGGCCCAGTTTATGGCTTATGGCCCTGTGCCCTTTTGGTGGCCTGGGACAGTCGATCCTCTGAAACAGTCCATAAAATTACAACTTTTAGGGAAGGAACAGATGACATTTTTCACCATTTTCGCTGAACACCTTGAATGCTTTCCTTGAAATCGGGCGGAATGTGAATTTCTCCATGAGAAGAGTTAATGGGATAATTTATATACATTCCAGTTTTATTTCTAGGAATATATTAAAATAAGACAGGAAATTTATGTTTAGAGATTTTTTGTTCCCATCCTAATAGCTGTATTTTGTCCTAATTCATACTAAAATAATTCATTAAAAAACATTTTTTAGTATTTATTTATTTTTAATATGAAATTTATTGTCAAATTGGTTTCCATACAACACCCAGTGCTCATCCCAGAAGGTGCCCTGCTCAATACCCATCACCCACCCCCCTCTCCCTCCCACCCCATCAACCCTCAGTTTGTTCTCAGTTTTAAGAGTCTCTTATGTTTTGGCTCCCTCCCTCTCTAACCTTTTTTTTTTTTATCCTTCCCCTTCCCCATGGTCTTCTGTTAAGTTTCTCAGGATCCACATAAGAGTGAAAACATATGGTATCTGTCTTTCTCTGTATGACTTATTTCACTTAGCATAACACTCTCCAGTTCCATCCACGTTGCTACAAAAGGCCAGATTTCATTCTTTCTCATTGCCAAGTAGTATTCCATTGTGTATATAAACCACAATTTCTTTATCCATTCATCAGTTGAGGCACATTTAGGCTCTTTCCATAATTTGGCTATTGTTTATTTTTGAGAGAGAGAGAGAGAGAGAGAGAGAGAGAGAGAGAGAGAGAAAGTGCATGCGCATGTGCACAAGTGGGGGAGGGGCAAAAAGAGAGGGAGACATAGAATCCAAAGCAGGCTTCCGGCTGTGAGCTGTCAGCACAGAGCCCGACGATGTGGGGCTCAAACTCAGAGACCGCGAGTTCATGACCTGAACCGAAGTCGGACGCTGAACTGATTGAGCCAACCAGCTGCCCTAAAATAATTCATTTTTAAAAGGTAAAGGATAGCACTATAGCTCTAAAGTACCATGAAATACAAAAAAAAAAAAAAAAAAAAAAAAAAATGCTGTGGTCATGATTAGGCTTTGCTTCATAAGGATGCCAGTTCTCCCTCAAAGTTTTCCTTCCAGAAGAGTTTGGGGCATAAGCTAAGAATGACAGCCTTTAATTTCACAAGAAATAAGAAAAAACTAATGAGAAAAGTCATAGATTCTCATCTCCCCACAAATAAGGCAGTGGAGCCTATGGACAACCATGACTTTTTGGGGACAAGAGCACGGGCAAGGGGAGTGGGAGGAGAGGGTGTAAGCGACCAGTTTTACAGTACCTACCTACTCTTCATGAAGTAGGTACTATACACTTCCCTCCATTTTACAGGTGAGAAAGCTGAGACCTTGTCCAAGGTCAAAAGTAAGTGGAGAGTCAGAATTCAAAGTTGGGCCTATTTGACTCCAAAGCTGCTCCCATAATTACTGGTTATTTGTTGAAGTTCTTTGGTTCCCAGGGACCAATAACGTGGAGGCAAGGATATGATTCCAAAGTGGAAGGACAGAGGGAACTTAGGTGTAAAACAAACAAGCTAGGCTTTGTTTCCAGTTGGTGCAGAGCTGAAGAGCCTTTAAACAATCATTGGAATATAAAACCAAATTAAAATAGTTATTGTTAGTACTTTTTAAACCCTATAACTACTCAAAAAAATTAGCATCTACATTTCTTCCAATGTACAGCCTTGTAGCACAATGTTTACTTCACATTTCTAAACTGAAATGTTTCCACCAAGATAAAGGTCACTTTAGCACCACAAACAATAAAGAGTCCAAGATTCTAAACACTGCTTATTGATACACTAGAAACTCAATCTTGTCCACTTGATCCCAGAAATAAACCCAAATGCACGCAATACTCTTATTAGCACTTTATATGCATTCACTCACTTGAACCTCACACAATGTTGTAAGGTGCCATTTTCTATTCTGACTTTACAGATGAGGAAACTGAGACAAAGAAGTAATAAGTTAAGTGGGAGAGCCATGATTCTAACCCAGGCATTAGGATTCCAGGGCCTACATCTTTCCTTACCCTCCCTGCCCCCATTTAAAAAACAATATCAAAATTTTTTTTAATTTTTTGTTTAACGTTTATTTATTTTTGAGACAGAGAGAAACAGAGCACGAGAGGGGGAGGGGCAGAGAGAGAGGGAGACACAGAATCGGAAGCAGGCTCCAGGCTCTGAGCTGTCAGCACAGAGCCCGACGCGGGGCTCGAACTCATGGACCGGGAGATCACGACCTGAGCCGAAGTCGGACGCTTAACCGACTGAGCCACCCAGGCGCCCCAACAATATCAAATTTACAGAAAAGTTACAAGTACAGGACAAAGAAAATTTTTTTTCCTGAACCATTTAAAAGTGAGTAACACATCACTACCATCTAATTCTCAGAAGCCGTTTAAGTTTTGCCAATTATCTCAATCATATTCATTAGAGCGAAAGGATCCAATTCAGAATTATACATTGCACTTAGTTGCTCTGTCTCTGGTTTCCTTTAATCTAGAAGAGTTTGTTAGTTTTTCCTTGACTTTCAGCCTTGATGATTTTGAAGATCATAGGCGAGTTATTTTGTAGAAGTTCCCTCAGTGTGGGTTTGTCAGACATTTCTTCATGATTAGATTCAGGTTGTGCCTCTTTGGCAGGAATATTGCGGAAATGATGCTATGTTCTTCCCACCTCAATTTCAGTTTGTTTTCTCACAGCAGATTTTCACTTTGACCATTTGAGGAAGGTGATGTCTACCAGAGTTTTTCACGGTAAAGACACACTTTATCTCTTTACAATCAATAAGCTTGTAGGGAGGTATTTTGAAACTATATAAATACCCCATTCCCCATATATCAGAGCATGCCAGACATTGGTAAACACTTATAATCCCTACTTCTCTTGAGCAAATATGTCCCATGAGCTCAATTAAAAAAAAAAAAAAAAAGATTTGGGAAGATAAAAATGTATTTCTGCTGACAAATTTTCTTAGATGAGTATAAAGAAAATTTGAGGTTTAAATTGATAAGCAAATGATTGAACAGCAAAAGTTTCAATATTTGAGATACATAGTCATTATCCTGACCCTGAAAAAAACTACACAGTTAGTAATAATGATAACGGAAAAGATAAGGGAAAAGGTCACAAATAGAGAATTTGTTTTAAATAATGGCTTTTAAAAAGATACTGCAGGGGCGCCTGGGTGGCGCAGTCGGTTAAGTGTCCGACTTCAGCCAGGTCACGATCTCACGGTCTGTGAGTTCGAGCCCCGCGTCAGGCTCTGGGCTGATGGCTCGGAGCCTGGAGCCTGTTTCCGATTCTGTGTCTCCCTCTCTCTCTGCCCCTCCCCCGTTCATGCTCTGTCTCTGTCTGTCCCAAAAAGAAATAAAAACGTTGAAAAAAAAATAAAAAAAAAAAAAAGATACTGCAAAATAAATATTATCTCAAATTTACCAGAGAGAGAGAAACTAGGGATGACATAAAAGTTAGAGACAAAAATGTTTTATACCATATTAAAAGAAAAAAATAAAATAAAATTGAAAAAAAAATGGTACAAAAGTAATTATTCTTTCCATACTGCCAATCATGTTCCAAACCTTATAAATTTGAGGACAATGATAAAAGTGTAAAATCTTTGCCTCTGAACACATCTGTCAAAAACCTAATGAATTTGGTACCCAAATGTACGCAATGATTTTCCTTGGTATAAAGTTCTAGTGTGGTTATGTTAACAAGAACTGTATTATTTGTATCATTTGATATCAAAAGTTTCCCCCTTATCCACAAAGTAGCCAGACTAATGCTAGGTTAAAAGACAGGTGAATCCTGTGGCCAACATATTTCAGGATTATTTTGCTTTGTTATTCATACACAGGTAAAAACTAGAAAACTTATCGATAGATTAGTTAGGCCTACCAAAATGCTTGACTGTTTGCAATGTGTTCCTCACCTTCAGACAGTTTATATTTTAATTCATGTTTGCTGAATGGCTCTAACTGTTGCATAGTATTCAAGAACTGAAAAGTGATCTACAATACATAAGCACTGACAATCTTCACTCTGTACTCTGGTCTCCCATTCACTCTGGTCTCCAAATGATATACTTTACAAGCTATTGCCTATATAAAAAATTAGTAAAAATTATAGTTAAAAAGCAAAATTATTTAAGATCATCTAGAAGGTCTAATGTTCTCACTCTTTCCAGAAATGCTGTTATTCTATGTCTGCATTCTTCTAAAACATTAACTAACTACAGTGGGATCCAATACTTTCCTCCCAAACAGCATTAACAGAGCCTTGGATTGATATACACTTCTGAACAGTCTTTCAGATGATAAAAAAATATTTTCATATTTTTATGAGATTTTAGGGGAATGGGCTAATAAACTAAGACTTTCTGGTAAAGGAACTTTGTGAATCACAGAAACATGATTAAGTTTATCCATTCAGAGGCCTGCTAAGTCCCATTTCACAATACCACAATTTTAAAATGCTGCTAGGAAATGTATTTTTATGAAAGCAAACCTACCTAAGAAAATGCAGCAAAAACGGCATTTTTTTCCCTGCAAACATGCAGAAAAAGTCATGTTTCAAAAAAAGCAGAAAATTAACCTTAACTATTAGGTTAGTATTGCTATTATGAGTTTATCTTTATTGAACTTAAGGATGTGCCATGGTTATCTTTTAATTTTTCAATATCACAGAAAAGAGTCACGGAGCTTAAGTGTACTAAATATTCCTAAATAAGTCAATAGTAGGAAAAGCAAACAGAATAACCTTGGTTTGGCACTTTATAGTTGTATACATTGAAATAATAAGGATTTCCTTCCATTTTTTTCCCCTCCCATTTTTAATATATAAAACTCAGTAGAAGGCTCTAAAATTCTATTATTAAAAATTATCTTTTGGGACACCTGGGTGGCTCAGCCAGTAATTGTCAGGCTCTGCTGACAGTGTGGAGCCTGCTTGGGATTCTCCTCTCTCCCCCTCTCTCTGCCTCTTCCCTACTCGCTCTCTCAAAATAAATACTTAAAAAAATTCTCTTTTATAAATATGTAATTTTCGTGTAACTTACATTAATCACTCCATTTGTTTCAGTTTACCACAAAATAGTTCCTGTATTTATTATAACAAAGTATTTTTTAATAGCCACACTTTTAAAAGTCAAAACTAGTCTGTTTAAAGCCAAGTCCTTCCCTGCTGTAATTTTTCTCATATTAGCTAATATGACAGCAATAACTAAACATGGCTAGCCATTGTAATTATATTACAACTGCCTTTCCTCCCCGGATACCGTGTTATTATGTTACCTCTTCAGACTCCTTTTAACTTTACATCAATAAAGTTTTTCTGAAGAAGCAAAGCCTTTACTTATAAAAAGAGGGGTGGCACCTCTCAATAGGACAGCATTAACATTTTGTCCCCAGTTTCTGAAAATGCCAGAGATTCTCAAATTAAGAGTCCCTCAATTTAATTTATGAAATCTTGAGGTAAAATAACAGGCTGGAAATAATAAATGAATTTTACAGAGAAATGACTTAGAAAATCAGTGGAAATTTTAAAATGTACTTTTCTATTCTTTTTCTCAGGAAAAAAGCTTATGATTTTAAAAGGTTGGAGATTTTAAGCAAACACTCAGTGGTTTTGGAAATGTAGTTTCCATGGCAACCAACATGGTCTTCTTTATATAGCATAAACAGATGGTAAAGAGTGGTCATGTTTGTTTCTTTGCCAGTATATCAATAAAACGGTTATAATACTGTACTGAATACACTTAAACTATTTAATAAATTTAATGTACCAACCACAAGATCTAGTAATTTAGACAGACAAATATAATTAACTAGTATCTGAGGTTTTTTTCTTTTTAATAAACACATGAAGATCTTGAACAGTGAAGTCACTATACTATACTCCACAGTCAACAGTCTTCCTTGGCAAGACTCTGTACAAATGTTTTCGCAGCACTTGCCATGCAGGGCCTATCACCACAAATATGACTCTCATGAGGAGAAAATAATGGACTGAAATAATAAAAGTGGAACCCTGTCTGTAAATATATTCCTTGGCCACCTTTTCTTAAAGAACAAATGAAAAATTAAGAAGAGCAAAGAGTTTCTTTACAATAAACAATAGGCTGTAAAGCAAAGGGCAACACTGTTATTTAAAAAGTAGAATCCATTCTATGTACACAGCAGTGGCTTTCAGAAGTGCAGGTGCTCTGAATTCCACAGGTTTAACTGCGGTAACTTGCTAGGTACTATTTGCTAAAGAAGTAAAATAAGCCAAGAAACTATAAATGTGATTAGTCTGGCAGCGAAAGTTTGAAGAGCCAATTCCTGCATGTATGATCAACACACATCTGAAGCAGTAACCCTGTATCTGGAAGGCAGTCAGTCAGAAGAGGCTGTTCCTAAGCCGGTGGCTCAGCAGGGGCACTGGCAACTGGCAACCTTTCTTAATAGGCCCAGCTTTGAGGCACTGACATATTTGCCAAGCTAGGCAAGGAATGCTTACCTTAAAAAAAATGGGGAGCATATTTACTATTTTTAATTACATAAACAGCCATCTGATTACACTTATAAAACGGCATTCGGTAAATGGTACCTGTCCTATGGTCTCCCTCGCACGCATCTATCCTTAAATTTGCTGACTTTCATCGTTTATAAATTCTTTCTATGCTCCTCACGTCAAAGTAAGTTCATGGGAAGTGAGGTACTTCATTTTGCAGAACAATCCATGATAAGAATACAGAAAAAGGGTATGCATATTTATGAAAGGAGTAAATTTGGATGATGTAAAGTATGTCACGGTTTAAATGAGAAACAAACAAAAAATTTCATTTAAAACATTTTAAGAGTAGAAGAGACCGTCCTAGATTTATATTTGACTCACTGGGAAGAAGATTTTTAATTATGTGTCTTGGATGAGCTACAGTGAACTCCACAGTCTACTAAAACTGCTGCCATGACACAATTTGGGGGAATTATTTAAACCTGGAGAAACTAGGAAAGCACCTCCTTTCTCACAAGAGGCTGGAGAGTCTCCAACAAGGTACTAAACTCATTCACCCAAAAAACCTACATGCCTACCTACAGTGAGTGATCATTACTTGAGTGATCATGTAACCAGAAGCCCTTTTCAGGGGGTTTTCAGTGTATCTGAAACTACCTAGCAACCGACAGCCCCCAGCTTAGCTCAACTTCTAAGAGTGATTCTCAACCCTGGCAATAAAACGGAATCAATTAAAGAGCTTTAAATATAATGATACCAACATCCTAGGCATATTCCAAGTTAGGCAAAATCACATACCCCTCAATGTGTCAACTATACTTCAATTAAAAAAAATTAAAGGAACAAAAAAACCCAAAAACCATTCTCCTCAGGTGTGATTTTAAAGTGCACCAGAGAGACTGTGATTCAGGTTTCTCTTTACTCCTGATGAGAAAGAGATCTCAAATCACCACTTTTCATCTTTTCAGGACACACAATTCAGTGTTAAGATTGCTTTTCCATTGCAGAGAGGCACAAGACTGTTGTCCTGAATTATATGGTATAGTTAATTTTACTATAAAGGAGTTCAACAAAATAAATATAAGACTGAGGTGTGAAAAAACTTCCCCTGTGAATTCTTCCAGATAGGAAGGTTTACCTCTTGAAGATTAACATAATCAGCAAGACCCCTGAATAGCGAATTTTCACTCCTCTTAGTCTCTACCTTCAGCAGTCACAAAATAAATGCAGCAGTGTGATTATCACTTATTACTTCACAAATATGATATTCTCTTCTTCAAGAATGACCTCTAAACTATCACCAACCGTAGTGAAAACTCAGGTGTTTGGAGAAGGAAAATCTGCAGAGGTAAGAAGGACACTTTTTATCACCTTCTGGAGCACACAGATAAAAACAATTCTTAACAACCTGTATATACTGTCCCAAAGAGTAGACATGAACAACATGGATCAGAAATGTTACTTTGAACCACGTATTAGTAGCAGAATTCTACTATATAGAAGCTTGCAAATGTCTGGTAGACTGTGATAATAGTTCTTTATATACATGGTTTTCTCCACTCAAATTATTTGCAAGAAGACCAATGACGTTGTGCTTGATATGAAATAGCAAATACAAATAAAGTAATTATAAACTCTCCCAATTGTCAGCAATAGAGAATGGAGAGAAAAATATAGTTAAGTAATCTCAGAGGATAAACCATGATGAAACTAGGACCTTGGAAATGATTGCTACATTTTTGTTTGTTTTCTTACATTTCCGCAGGCTATTAAAATTTCCACAAGTCATTTATTTTTTCCTTGAAAAACTTTATTTGGCTATTTGTGTGTCTGGTGCTATTAACTCATCATAATTTTATATCAAATCCTCATAACATTACATGATTGAGGTTTAATTCTAAAAAAATTTCAAAACACACAAAACAGGAAAAAATATCACCCTAATGCATTTGGGAAGAAACAACCTATTAAAGAGAATAATTGTGTCTGGCAGAATTCTAGAGATGACAGAAAACAAGAGGAAACAACATTTCTTAATGTTATTTAAATATGCACACAGGAGACAGGGAGATATGCTAGGACAGAGAATCAACAGGAACTCTAGTCTTCCTGCACATAAAATAGAGCTTCATTAACAATAAAGGAACAGGTGTCTTGGGACCCATTTATACAGGCTATTAACTATTATGAGCTGCTGGTATCCAAATTTATTTTAGTACCAGGCAACTGATTAAAAATAAATACAAATTTAAATTCCATCTATTAGCATGTGAAAGCAATGCCTAGCTTTCCAGAGCTTAATTTAATACAAAGGTATTTTTCTATGGTCCTGATCACAAAGGATACTGAAATTCATATACAATATCTCCTAGGTCCCAAAACAAAGATTTTCATATTAAAACACATTTGAATGCGAAAAATTGACAAGTGGCCTTTGTCTTGATCTGACAAGACCAAATAAGCTTTGTTTATTAAGAACTAAAATTTTTTATTTATTATTATTATTTTTTAATGTTTATTTAGTTTTGAGAGAGAAAGAGACAGAGACAGAGCGCGAGACACAGAATCTGAAGCAGGCTCCGGGCTCTGAGCTGTCAGCGCAGAGCAGGACGTAGGGCCCAAACCCACGAACCGTGAGATCACAATCTGAGCCGAAGTTGCACTCTTAACCGACTGAACCACCTAGGTACCCCTACTAAGAATTAAATTTTTATTCAAACTTAAATAATTAAACAAACACATGTATATCTTTTAAAACTGGGGGAGGGAACCAATACATTCCTGCTCTAAATTCAGTACATTTTACATTTATTTTGAAAAACATTGGGGCGCCTGGGTGGCGCAGTCGGTTAAGCGTCCGACTTCAGCCAGGTCACGATCTCGCGGTCCGTGAGTTCGAGCCCCGCATCAGGCTCTGGGCTGATGGCTCGGAGCCTGGAGCCTGCTTCCGATTCTGTGTCTCCCTCTCTCTCTGCCCCTCCCCCGTTCATGCTCTGTCTCTCTCTGTCCCAAAAATAAAAAAAAATAAAAAAAAAATAAAAAAAAAAAAGAAAAACATTGAGTGGGAATGGTTATCTTCTGATAATCTTCCTGTCTCATCTATAAATACTGATTAATAAATTAAACATTTGAACTTCTATGAGGAATCACCTGTACATCTTACTAAAAAATATTCAGAATGTTAGAGTTAACAGTGCATCAGGGATAACCTAGTTCAATACATTATTTTACAGAATAAGAAAATAAAGTTCAGTGAGGCTAAGTAATTTGCCTAAGGTAAACATAACAGCAATATGTCAACCACATAACTGTCCAAATACTATCATACTGTAAAATCAGTATGAGTATCTATCTTTCAAAGATGATGTGAAATTTCAATGTGCTAAGTGTTGTCGATGTTATTTCAAACTGTTACCTTTGCCTGTGTCTACTTTTTTAAAAAAATCATTTGGTTTATTCATTCATATGTGTTCTGATAGTGATATTATTTGTGCTTATTCCAATAACTGATTATGCTATGCTTTTTGTGCCATACTCTATGAAGAATAAAAATGGCACAATATGATCTACATCCATAAGTATCCAGTAAAAGCCACTGTAGATAAAATGGTGAAGAATTTGAGAGATTGATGAGGAAGCCAAAGAGAGAATCATGCTGCTTTAAAATATGGTGATATTTTCAATGGTAATAATTTGATAAGACCAGGGTTTCTCAATCTCAGCACCTCAAGCTGGATAAGTCTTTTTTGTAAGGATTTGTGCACTGCAGGCTGTTTAGTAGCATTCCTAACCTCCACCCAACTGATGCCAGTAGCATCAACTGTAACAAACAAAAATGTCTCCGGACATTGCCAAATGTGTCTACAGGCTGCAAAATCATCTCTGAGAAATACTGGATAAGACAGACTAATATACATAATGATACATACTAAATATCACCTAGAGAGAAGCAAAGCAAATCTGGAGCTTTACTATGCTTTTAAAGATAGCTTTGGCTCTCAGGCATCAAGAATTAGGGTACAGAGTAGAGGAATGAAATCACAAATTCAGTACCAAGGTGTGGCTTAGGTTTTTGATTCTATGGTTTTCTGCCACTAACTGTCAAAAAGTCCAAAGACATATGAATCGGTTCATGTTCCTAATGAGAGATAGGCTGGCGTTCAGGAGCAAGCCATCCAGTCCAAGTGTAACATATCCAATGGCCTCGGAGGATTAAAACAATGTGGTTTTGTCCTCTGTATATGAATTCTGTGGCAAAAACAGTTATAAAACCAATCTCAAATATCATACTTCCCAAAGATATCAAAAATACTGAAGGTTTATCATACTAGAGATTTCTAAAATGTTAGGTTGAGAACCAAATAATTGAGATGGCAAACAAATGTCAGATCAATGTAATATAGCTGACCCTTGAACAACATAGGTATTAGGGATGCTGACTCCTTGCATTGTTAAAAATCTATGTATAAGGAGGCCTGGCTGGCTCAGTCCAACTCTTGACTTGAACGTCCTAACTCTTGACTTTGGCTCAGGTCATGATCCCAGAGCCACGGGATTGAGCCCCATGTTGGGCTCCATGCTAAGCATGCAGCCTGCCTAAGACCTCTTTCTCTCCCTCTGCCTCTCGCCCCTGCTCTCTCTCAAAAAAAAAAAAAAAAAAAAAATCTATGTATAAAAAAAGTCTATGTAAAACTCTGACTCCCCCAAAACTTAATAGTCTACTGTTGCCTGGAAGCCTTACCAATAAATAGTCAATTTAACACATATTTTGTATATTATATGTATTATATACTGTATTCTTACAATAAAGTAAGCTAGAGAAAAGAAAATGTTAATAAGAAAATCATAAGGAAGAGAAAGTACACTGACAGTACCGTATTGAAAAAAGTCCACTTATAAATGAATCGGAGCAGTTCAAACCCGTGCTGTTCAAGAGTCACCTGTATAGAAGGGGAAGAACTGACCTCCTCTGCCTCATGCATCTTCTCTTGCTCTCTTCTCTAGCTTTCACACCTACTACGTATGAAACTCTGAATAAGTGCTCAGTAACGGTAGCATCTCATTAAAAATCTGGCGCCTAGGGCAGTGAAAGTAGAAGACCACCAAAAAAGATGGAAAGGAATGTTTGAGAATCAGTGACCAAATATAAGTTGGCTCAGGATCAATTTTACAAAGAATTAGGGCCACTGGAGGCATAGTCCACGAGACAGGCCTGCCTTTAGTATCCCTCTGGTACAATAAAGGCTCTGTACTGAAAACAAACAAAAAGTAGTCTGGGGGCACCTAGGTGGCTCAGTCAGTTAAGCGTCTGACATACGTTTGAGTCATGATCTCATGGTTCTCAAGTTTGAGCCCCACATTGGGCTCTCTGCTGTCAGCATGGAGCCCACTTTGGATCCTCTGCACCTCCCACCCATTCATGTGCTCTCTCTCTCTAAAAAATAAATTAAAAAAAAAAGTAGTCTGGACAATCGATGAATTTGGGAATCATGATCGTTAAGAGGACAGTGTTGCTCATTTTGGCTTTGCCTTCAATTGAAAAGTTACCAAATGGACTGAACTTATTGAAGGATGCAAGGCCACACAAAAGAGAAATAATCTGTCCCTGCCAGGAGACTGGCAAGCTGCCAGACATGTGAGTGAGGCCATCTCAGTTCTTCCAGTCCAGTTGACCCACCCCACCAGCTGAATGGAGCCACATACGAAAACCTGGGTGATAAATTCACACATGCTACATAGCCATACACACACTTGGGAGAGCATACACGGGCTCTCTTGGCGTGCAGGTGTTTGTGAGGTTGTGCCCTCATTCCACCTAGACTTTTCCCAGAGGCTGTTTCTTTTGGCAGTTTGCTGCATTCAGAGGCCCTATACCTCTCCTCTCCCATCTACATGACTGGGGACACCAAGTATGAAAGCAACTGGTGGTGGTGACGTGGCACCTGAGTTATGTGTGAGGGTTTTGGCCCCTTTAGGACTTCAGCCAAAGCTGCTGTCCACTGATGGCTATAGGCTTGTTGTAATAATATACTGAATTAGGAAAAAAAATGTTACATGAGGTTGGGGTTCCCTTTTCCAATCCCATTAAGACACATTTGGTGCCTTTGAAGGACAGCCCTCCCACAAAATAAATTTTCAGTGAACGTGAAAAAAAAAGAAAAGTTACCAAATGGTCTTCATTTCTCATACTCAACACACTTTTGTTTCCTCAACATTGTGAAAGAGAGAGTGGTCTGTGTTTTCACAAAGGGATGCCTACAGGCTGAAAAGTTCTGTTAATACTGTTTTGTTTTGACTCTATGTATAGTGATATCTCCAACATTATAAAATTGGACATAATCTGCTAAATCTGAATTTACATACTGGGCAGTATTTCCTTTAACAAAGTCTAATTGGAACAACATTTTATGGTACACGAACATTTAATTTCAAATGTTAGAGATAAAGAGAAATTGATTTAGATAGAAGACAACTTATTTTTAGTTGCAAAAACTGCAATGCCAAAGTATTTTGCATTTAATGCTATGATTTACATATATTACAATATTCATGATACACGATAAATACCCAAATCCTATATGAAAACCTTCACCATGAAAAAAATCAGCATTTAAAACAAAGCGATGCTTCACATTTTAAAGAATGTTCTCATTTAAAAAAATAAACATACGATTTGACAAATGATATTAAACCTTTTACTAATAAATTTAGATTCCTTTGATATTTCTTGAATAATTTTAAATACTGAAGGTAAACACTGGGTGCTAATAAATTTCTAAATCTATAAAATAAATAAACTAGCACCCTGCATTGTAAGAACATTTTATGGCTATTTCACACAGGTACAGAATTAATTTAACAAAGGATTCTTGAGCTTTAACAGGCAACATGCTGCCACAAACTAAAGAGGAAAGGGCTCTGAACTAATTGATGATCTTTGATTCATTTCATTTTCTTTTTTTTTTTTTTTTTAATTTTTTTTTTCTTGATTCATTTCATTTTCAATCTGTGTTTCAAAGAAAACTTTTAGGGTTGATATTTTCTCCTTGACCCCACCAACATCTTTTCTCTAAAGTATTATTTCACTTGAGTAACAAATTATCTACCCAAAGGCTAATGAATGAGACATTATTTATATATAGTACCAACATAAAACATAAGATCACTAGTGCTTTTTAAAAAAAAATTTTTAATGTTTTTATTTGAAAGAAAGAGAGAGAGAGAGAGAGAGGGAGAGGAAAGTAGGGGGGAGGGGCAAAGAGAGAGGAAGACACAGAATCCAAATCAGGCTCCAGGCTCTGAGCTGTCAGCACAGAGCCAGATGTGGGTCTCAAACCCGTGAGCCACAAGACCATGACCTGAGCCCAACCAACTGAGCCACACAGGCATCCCACTAGTGCTTTAAAATGTATAGAGACTTCTGACTATATTATGATGGAATGAGGTGGTTAACAAATCCTCCCTCAAAAAGCAACTATAAAGCTGAACAAACAGTCAAAAGCATTAATTTTAGCACTCTGCAATTCAAAGGCATGCACTTCCTGAAAATTATGGGACTTCAGGGAGAAACAGTGAGAGTCCACCATGTCTTTGCCAGGGGCTGCTCCCACCTCCACCTCTGGCTTTGTCAGTGCAGTAGTTCACTCAGGGTAGGGCAGACTGTAAAAACAGGAAGCTCTATCACCTCTGCCATAGAGGATTACCCGATTTGGAGCAACTGCAGTGGTGATGTCTGTGGCAAGCACCAAGCTAATGGACTAGCCTAGGATTTGACAGAGACTTCCAGCAGGTAAGAAGGCCAGAGGAGACCTGACCCCACTTTTTGGGAATTAACCAGAGGCTATGTGCACTACTGCAGAGACAGAGAAGGCCCATGTATCCCTGGCTAGTGGAGCCTGCAGGCATGTGCAGGTGAGACATGAGAAGGACCAACGGGACGTAAAAGCCAGGGCAGGATGAAGTTTGATTGTGCTTCCCAGCTCACACACAGATCCATCAAAAGAGATTAGAAGCCTTACTGGCTCAAGGTGTTTTAGTATAACTTCTGATTAAGCTTTGGCTGATCACTAAGCTATGCAGATACAGGGCAACCAACCCCTCAAAAGCCAGGTTTACAAATAAAAAAAAGGAAAAAATTGAGTAGAGACAGCAGCAACTGCACACTGTGAGGAATACAGACTTCAAAGGGTTAGTCCACGCAAGTTATAAAACAAACAGCCAACATGACCAATAGAGCAGGGAAAATCATTAACTATAGTTGCTACAGTATATTATCTAAAATGTCCAGTATGCAACAGAAAGTTATGAGTCATGCAAGAAACAAGAAAATGTGATCTATAAAAAAGAAGTCAATGGAAACTGTCTCCAAATGTCTTTAGATCTTGTATTTAGCAAAGATTTCAAACAAGCTGTTATAATAAACACACTCAAAGAACTAAAGAAAGCATGTATAAAGAATTAAATGACTGACTACAGAATCTCAGTAAAAGTTTAGAACTTTTCTGGAGATAAAAGGTACAATAACTGCAATGAAAATTTCACTAGAGAGGCTCAACAGTAGATTTGAGATAGCAGTAAAGGAATCCATGAATTTGAAAACAGATCAGTAAAAATTATAGAATCTGAAGAACACAGTAAAAAAACCAAAGAAAAATAAACTGAGCCTCACAGACCTATGAGACAATATATGTGTACTAATATATGTATAATAAGAGCCCCAGAAGGTGAGAAAAAGCAATAGGGCAGAAAAAAAAAAAATACTTTAAGATATACTGACCAAAAACTTCCTAAATTTGATGAAAAACATTAACTTATAGCCAAGCTCCTCAATGAAACAACATGTAGGACAAAAACAAAACATCTAGACACATCACAGATAAACTATTAAAAGGCAAAGAAAAATACTAGAAATAGAGAAAATGACTCTTGTACAAAGAAACTACAATCAAATTAATGGTTGATTTCTCACCAGAAACAATGGAGGCCAGAAGGCAGTGGAATGATGTATGAAAAGTGCTGGAAGTAAAAAAGCTTGGCAATTAAAAATTCTTTATCCTTGGGGCGCCTGGGTGGCGCAGTCGGTTAAGCGTCCGACTTCAGCCAGGTCACGATCTCACGGTCCGTGAGTTCGAGCCCCGCGTCGGGCTCCAGGCTGATGGCTCGGAGCCTGGAGCCTGCTTCCGATTCTGTGTCTCCCTCTCACTCTGCCCCTCCCCCGTTCATGCTCTGTCTCTCTCTGTCCCAAAAATAAATAAACATTGAAAAAAAAAATTAAAAAAAAAAAAAATTCTTTATCCTGTAAAACCATCTTTTAAAAATAAAGTGAAATAAAAACACTCTGAGATAAAAAAGAAAATTTGTTATCAGGCTTGCCTTATAAAATACACTAAAGGAATCTAGTCCTTCAGACTGAATGGAAATGGTATCAGATAGTAATCTGAATCCACATTAAGAAACAAAGAGCACTAGAAATGATGAATAAATCTGTATTTTTTTCCATTTCTTCTCTTAAATTTTATAAAAAATGTAAGATTATATAAAGCAAAAATTATAATACTGTATTGATGGGTTTATAACATATACAGACATAAAATATAGACACAATAACACAAGCAAAGGGAAAAAGGAGGTATATTGGAGCAAGTTTCTATATTTTGCTGGAATTAAAGTTAGCATTATTCTGAAGCAGTCTATGATAAATTAAGATGCATACTGTAATCCCTACAACAACCACCAAGAAAACAACTCAAAATCAGATAATTAAGAACACCAGAGATAAATTAAAATGGTACATTAAAATATAGTTATTTAACATAAAGGAGTAAAGGAGGAACACAGGGACAAAAGTGACATGAGACTAATACAAAACAAATAGAAAAATGAGAGACTTAAAACCAAACAGATCAATAATTAGATCAGATATGAGTAGACTAAATAACCTACTCAAAAGGCAGGGATAGTCAGACTAGATTAAAAAGCAAGGTCCAACTGTACGCTGCATGCAAAAGACACACTTTAGATAGGAAGACACAAACAGGTTACAAGTGGGGCGCCTGCGTGGCTAGGTTGGTTAAGCGTCCGACTGTGTCTCAGGTCATGATCTCACAGCTTGTGAGTTCGAGCCCTGTGACAGCCTGCTTCAGATTCTCTCTCTCTCTCTCTCTCTCTCTCTCTCTCTCTCTGCCCCTCCCCTGCTCATGCTCTGTCTCTCTTTCCCAAAAATAAACAAACATTAAAAAAAAATACATAGGTTACTAGTAATCGAATAGAAAATGATAGGCCATGTACACAGTAACCATAAGACAGTGGAACTGCTATATTAGTATCACACAAAATAGACTTTAAGATAAGAAATGTTATTGGAGATGATGAAGGACATTTTATAACCACAAAAGCAACAGTGCATCATGAAGATATAACAATTATAAATGTATATACACCTAATAAAATGAAGGGAAAATGGAAAGCTGAAAGGGGAAACAGGCAATTCAGTAATATTTGAAATTCAGAGATTTCAATACTCCACTTTCAATAACTGATAGACCTACAAAGAAAACCAACAAGGATATAGACGATTTTAACAACACTACTAACAAACACGATATAATTGAGATTTATAGAGTACTCCATACAATGAGTGCAGAATTCAAAGCACACGTAGACATTTCTCCATATGTTGGACCACAAAACAAGTCTCAATAAATTTAAGAAGACTGAAATCATTAAAAGGGTGTTCTATGACCACAGAGAGTTAAGTCAAAGATCTCAAATGGACAGGTATCTGGGAAAACCAACACATTTAGAAGTTAAACAATAGATTTCTAAATAGCTTGGGGTCAAAGATGAAATCATAGGGGCGCCTGGGTGGCGCAGTCGGTTAAGCGTCCGACTTCAGCCAGGTCACGATCTCGCGGTCCGTGAGTTGGAGCCCCGCGTCAGGCTCTGGGCTGATGGCTCGGAGCCTGGAGCCTGTTTCCGATTCTGTGTCTCCCTCTCTCTCTGCCCCTCCCCCGTTCATGCTCTGTCTCTCTCTGTCCCAAAAATAAATAAAAACGTTGAAAAAAAAAATTTAAAAAAAAAGATGAAATCATAAAGAAAACTTTACAAATATTTTGAATGAATGAACATGAAAACACAATATATCAAAATTTATAGACTGTAACTAAAGAAGTATTAGAGGGATATCTATAGCTTGTAATCAGAAAAAGGTCTCAAGTCAATAATCTAAGCTTCTACCTTCAGAAACTAAACAAGGAAAGGCAAACTAAACCCCAAGAAAGCAGGGGGAAAAAAAACAGAAAAAAAAAAAAAATCAATGAAACCAAAAAGTGGCTATTTGAAAAGATCAGTAAAATTGGCAAACCCTTATCTAAACTGATCAAGAAAGTAAGAGAAGACACAAATTGCCTAATTCAGGAATGAAGAGACCTCACTACTGACCCTGCAGGCATTAAAAGGACTATAAGGGGAATATTATGAACAACTATTGGGAACAACTTTATACCAATAAATTGAACAACTTAGGAAAAAATGGACAAACTCCTAGAAATAAATTTCCAAAACTGAATCATGAGGAAATAGAAAATATAAATAGACTTACAAGTAAATAAATTGAATTATTATTTTTCTGACAAAGAAAATCCTAGGCCCAGCTGGCTTTGCTGGAAAAATTTATCAAATATTTAAAAAAGAAATATCAATCCTTCACAAACTCCCTCAAAAAAACTGAGGAAAGAAACTTCCCAACTCATTCTATGAGGCCAGCACTACTCTAACACCAAAGTCAGACAAAGACATCATAAGAAAACTACAGATTAATATCACTAATGAACATGAATAAAAATCTTCAACAAAATATTAGCAAACTTAATCCAGAAACTTATACATAAAAAGGCTCATACATGATGACCAAGAGGGATTTATTCCCAGGAATGCAAAGTTTAACATCCAAAAATCAAGCAATGTAATATATCACACTAATAGAATAAAGGACAAGGGGTGCCTGGGTGGCTCAGTTGGTGAAGCATCCGACTTCGGCTCAGGTCATGATCTCATGGTTCATGAGCTCAAGCCCTATATCAGTCTGTCAACACACAGCCTGCCTGGGATCCTTTACACTCCACCCCCCCCCACCCTTTGCATGCATGTGCCCCCCCCCCCCTCAAAACTAAATAAACATTAAAAAATAAAGGACAAAAAATAACCATTTCAATAGACACAGAAAAAGCATTTAACAAAATCTAACACCCTATTCATGAAAAAAACTTTCAATACATGAGGAACATAAGAGAACATCTTCCACCTAATAAAAGGCACCTATGAAGAACCTACAGCTAACATCATAAAACAATTAAAGACTGAATGCTTCCCATCCAAGAAGGAAAATAAGGTGAGAACAGCAGCTCTTGCGACTTCTTTTCAATGCTGCACAGAAGTTTCCAGCCAGTGCAATCAAAAATTAAAATAAAAAATTAAATTCAGGGATGCCTGGGTGGCTCAGTCGGTTCGGCTCAGGTCATGATGTCACAGCTCGTGAGTTCGAGCCCCGCGTCGGGCTCTGTGCTGACAGCTCGGAGCCTGGAGCCTGCTTTGGATTCTGTGTCTCCCTCTCTCTCTCTGCCCCTAACCCATTCGCATTCTATCTCTGTGTCTCTCAAAAATAAATAAACATTAAAAAAAAAATTAAATTCAGACTGAAAAGGAAGAAGAGAAAAATGTTTTTATCTGAGGATGATTATCTATATAGAAAATCCTAAGGAATCTATAATAAAACTACTAGAATTAGCAAGGTCTCGGGATACATCAATATACAAAAATAAATTGTATTTTTATACATTAGCAAAAAAATACAAAAATTAAGATTAAAAAACAATTCTATTCATAATAACATCAAGAAGAATACTAAAAAATAAACTTAACAAAAGAAGGGCAATATTTGACACTGAAAACTATAAAATTTTACTGAGAAAAATAAAAGACCTAAATAAACTGAGAATCATTCCATTTTTACAGATTGGAAACCTCAATTGTTAAGACACTAATTCTACCCAAATTGATATGTAGATACAACAAAATCCTCATCAAAGTTCCAGCAAAGTTTTTATAGAAATTGGTAAGATGATTCTAAAATTCATATGGAAATGTAAAGTGCCTGGAATAGCCAAAATGACTCTGAAAACCAAGAACAAAGTTGGAGGACTTCTATTACCTGCACTTATGGACAAAACGACAATGATTAAGGCGGTGTAGTATTACCCTAAGGACAGGCATGCAGATCAATGGAACAGAGTTGAGAGTAAGAACTAAATCCTTACATTTATGGTCAATTATTTCTGACAAAAGTACCAGGACAATTCAATGGGGAAAGAAAGTCTCTTCAACCCATGGTGCTGGGGTAACTGAGTAGTCATACATATATATGACTCAAATAAAAACAGCTGTACTTTTTTCTTTCTAAGCTGGATACCTTTAATTTTCATTGCACTGACTAGAAACTTCAGTACAATGTTGAACAGAAGTGGCAAGAACTGGCATTTTTACTTTGTTCCCAATCTCAGGTGGAAGATGTGTGTAGGTACACATATATAAACTTAGACCCTTATCTTACCTCACACAATACACAAAAATCACAGAACTAAATATAAAGACAGAAATCAAAAATCACAGAACTAAATATATCTTTGTGACCGTGGGGCCAGAATTTGTAAACCACAGCATTACTGACATTTTGGGTCAAATAATTCTTTGTTGTGGGTGTTTGTCCTGTGCATTGCAAACATTTAAGAGCATCCCTAGCTGACCTCTACCCACCAGGTACCAGGAGTACCCTCCACACACAATTGTGACAGTCTCCAGACAGTACCAAATGTCCTCTGTGGGGTTAAATGGCTTTTAGTTGAGAGGTTCATACATGACGGGTTAGGCACTTTAGATACAACACCAAAAGCACAATCCTACAAAAGAATAAATTGAGTTTCAACAAAATCAGGAAGTTCTCCTTGACAAACCCTGAAGTCAAGCTACAGACTGGGGAAAATGTTTGCAAATTATGTATCTGTTAAAGTACTAAGAAAACATGTAGAACTTTCACAACAAAACAGTGAGATGAACAATCCAATTAAAAAATAGGCAAGGGGAGCCTGGGTGGCTCAACTGGCTGAGCAGCTGAGTGTTGGACTTTGGCTCAGATCCTCATCTCGCAGTTTATGAGTTTGAGCCCTACGTTGGTCTTGCTGTTGTCAGCCTGTCAGCACGGAGACCACTTAGGATCCTCTGTCCCTCCCCCTTCTGCCCCTCCCCTGCTTGCATGCTCTCTCTCAAAAAACAAATAAAACATTAAAAAAAAATAGCCAAAAGACCTGAATAGGTACTTCCTCAAAGAAGATGTATGAATGGTTAATAAGCACACAAAAGAGTGCCTAACATCATTAGTCATTAGGGAAACACAAAGTACAGCCACAATGAAATCCTGTACCTCTTAACACTGGTTTAAAGTCAGAAGCTAGTGGCCAGGTAGTTCTAAACTCCTTTCATCCCAGCAATTTCCCTCTCTCAATTCAACATTTGTCAACCTATTTGTGTCATCTGGTTAAGTCTGTCAGATCCATTAAATTATAAACTAAACTGAAGGGAAAGATTATGTTTTATTCATCTTTATGTCTCTTCTGTATCTATTATAGAGCTCTACACACTGTGGCTTTAATAAATGTTTAAAAAACTTCAATGTATCCTTTGTATGGTTTCCTTATACCAAGATTTTTATACATTTGTTCTTAACAATTTACCTGTTGCTTGAGCAAAATGTCCTTTTCAATATCTATGCTTATCTTTTTCATTTGTGATATAGCTTTTCCAGAAACACATTAATAGAATGTTAAAACCCGAGGGTATCTCAGCTTAGAAAATACCTAATCCATTTTATTTCTAAGATACAAAAGGCAGTTATGGAATACATATAGAGCAATGGGTTTTAAATCAAGCAATCCGAGCTTAATATCAGTTTGCCCATTTTACTACCTGGAGAGTTCAGCACAAATCACTGAACTACAATCTTCAATATCCTTATGAGTAAAATCAGGACGAAATCTACT